>NC_044498.1:37696035-37736035 GCF_902362185.1 Chanos chanos | reverse complement strand
GCTTTGTGGTTTATGTGATGTAAAACTGGTACTAAAAATATGCCTTACTAATTCAGTATTGAGTAGCACTGAGAGTTGTTGACAGTAAATAGCAGGACTTAAAGCAAATTACATGACAGTGCTGGCCAAATCTAATCAGCCTTTACCCACCCAGTGATTAAACATTTAAGCAACATGGCCTACATTCAGCAGGGATTCAATTAATACCTTCACTTGCTGCTTGCATGGGTAGGACTATAATGAGATTTTCTGACTGACAGAAAGCTTACTAAAGACAATGGAGAGCAATGGAAAAGAAAACCCTGATCTTTACTTACAGTATTGTTGGTCGTTCTGGGTGGGGATATGCTATTTCATGTTCATCATTTAAAATACAGGTCAGACAATATGCATACATGAGATCTATGTGGTCCTTGAATACCTCATGGTATTTGATAGTATATGATCCCAGCTGAGGGACCTCAGCAATAGGAAATAAGGAAGTTCCTGCATGAGATTTACTCAATACATTCAGAGTCAAAGATCCACACACACACTCACACACACACACACACACACACACACGCACGCACACAAAAAAAGGGAATACAGTTTACAGTTTTACAGCAAAAGTGATTAGGGTATGTTGCCAGACTACTGGGCCTAGTGTGACATTCCTGACTAATAAGATTAGCATTCCACCAATCCCAGAGTCTGAGACAAGGTGGAGTAAAGAAACTGTATGTAGTTTAGTGGAACACATGCCTTTGGCTGAATATAGGGCTAAACTGCATGCTAATCATTACTGACTCAAATGCTCGAAATGAAGGCACATGCTATCATAACTGTATACACTGAGCTTAAGCTCTCTTCCATATGAAAACACTGGAAGACCTCTGCAGAACTGTGCTCCCCCCCCCCCCCCCCCCCCCCCCCCGAAGGAAAACCTTGACTACCCAACATGCAAAAAAAAAAAAAAAAAATACACACATCCGCAGTGCACAGGCAAGACAGTCACTTCAAAACACGTACATCGGTTGTATGGATTTCAGCCGAGACACTTCAACTTGAAAGGGAAAAAAAAAACAATAATTTCCTTTTTCTCTTGGCACTGGCATAGCAACATCTGAGGGCATACTGAGACAGGAATCAGAACTACAACCTGTCTCCATTTAAACACAGGAAACCGCAACACACCCTAGTGACAGCTCTCTTCGGCACCGTGTTAGCACCTTCTGTCTGTGTGTGTTTAAGTGTGTGTGTGTAGCCTGAGAAAGGCAATGGGAAGTACCTTGAGATTTAAGCTGACTTGTAAATAGCTACTTGCTCTCCAGCTGCAGATCACACCTTGCTATTGCCCAATGCCCCCCAACCCCCCCCCGGGCCCGCCCCTCCACCCATGAAAGCGCACTCACACACTCAGTTATCACGCAACCTTAACTACTGGAAGCATAATGACTGATGGCAAGAACATTCAAAGCTTGTCAAGGAACTAACTACTACCTTAGGAGTAAAAGCCTCAATCGGGTTCAGTGAAAATGTGTTTCCTTTATCTTTTGTTTGAGGTTCTACAGGTGAACTTCTATAATTATCAGACATGGTACATATTACATAGCACATACTACATTCTTCTTCAGTTTATTCTCCTTATAATGAAAGCAGAAGCAAAGCCTCTGAAAAAAAGTCAACTCCAGTCCTGTTAAGATACAAGGTCGGTTTAAAGGTGCTTTAGTTTTACATTGCCTCTATCCCACGCAGTAAAATAAATCAAAAGATTTTGACCATAATGTAGCCAACACAAAACCTACATTGGGGATCCTGGTGTGGATCATTTAAAGAAAATGCAACTAAGCCAAACTCCCCAGAAAAAAATCACTAACAGAAGAAGAGAAGCCAAGGAGGCAGAGTGAGAATGCAAAGCGAATGAAGCTCTAATTAAAAATCATAAACTGTAAGGTAATATCATGGAGTGAAAGGGAAGAGCCTGCACTCCCCACTTACAAGCCCTGCATAACCCCGGGAGAATGTGAAACACGCTTCAGGATGGGGCTATGACAGAAAAGACTGGTCTTTATCAAAGTGAAATACTTGTGTTCTATAAAAAGTGATTGAGATAAAAGCGAGGCGGCCGAGTGGCCGGTATCGTTTACACAAAATATCCTGAGACATGTTAAGTCCTTATCGCAGCTCTGGCAGGAAGAGGAAAGTGCTCCTCCAAGCAGTTGAGGTTGGGCAGATAAAAGCCTTTAGCTTAGGAATAGAGAACAATCATGTTTGATTATGTCAGCTCCACAAGAAGGTCATTCATACATGTTCTCGTCTGTGTTTCAAAGACTGTTGAGAGTTGACAGTCTGAAGAGCCGCCGATGCTCTCTGGGTGAAAGGTCCATCACACGCAACAGACTTGGTATAATTCCATATGACATGACATTTAAATACAGCTCAGAAATCAATGTTACAACCTCACAAACTACATCTTTCCAAAACAGAAAGCTGTTTATGTTCAGCACATATACAGGTTGCTACTGCAATGTGTACCCTACACGCAACACAATAAATAAACAAACGCAAGTATGCCTACATTAACACTACTAACAACTTTCAATTTATAACAGCCACTACAACTGACCGATTCATAATAGTAGAATTATATTTACAGCTTGAACCTTCAAAATATTTAGAACTCCTGAGGAAAAAAAACAAAACACAGAGCCTAGACTGCCAGAGGTCAGTATGGTACAAGGCTATTGGTCATACCCCTAAATTGTTGACCTGGACAAGAGAACATTTTAAGTCTGTTTAGTCTTATCATGGTTTTAAATAGTAGGCTGATTAGATTTAGGCCTAGGAGATACACCTCAGCATAACCGTATGTCCTAGAAGAATACCAATTTCTTTTTCCTCCAATACTATATCTGGTAGAAACACATTCATCTACACACAACTTTTTTACTTACCTTTCCTCAAGGAGCTCTCCTATATGTTTCGTGATTCCACAGCGTGAAAAATGAAATTCTCTCTCACATCCCCAACCCTTGAGTTAGTCTATGAATGTTAATATCCACATCTCAAAGCCTTGTTAAATGGCTCTTTTATTGCATGAGTAATTGCTACATTGAAAGGTCATGTTCTCCAAAGGAAGGATTCTGATTTAAAGCACCAGCCGCTTCATTAGAATAGTCCACTGGTGAGATGAGAATCAATTTGCTCAAACATTGTTGCTTTGTCACTGGGAGGCAGGCGCCCAAACCCCTCAGCCTCACGGCATCATCCAGCAACGTTGACATGGCAACCACAACCCACTCTCTCCATTTATTTTCAATAGGTCCTCGTGGTCTGTGTGGCCAACAAATTGGAAATGGAAAAAAAAATTAAAAAGTAAAAATATGGCAATTAAGCCTTCTTGTTTAAGTATCAAGGGACCAGAATGTTCTTTCTGAAAGCTAAAATTCTGACCAGACTCAAACAGAAAATTGTCTCTTGACAGATTGTAAAAGATTGTTACTTTGAGAACAGAGAGATGTTTCAATCTTTGCACAGCGATGCCTATCTATTCCTCTTCTACGGACAAACACCAGACTTCAAACGGATTTGCAAGCACTACATAAACAGTCCCAACTTAAAAACATACAGAGCAAACAACTCTCGATTTAGTCAGACAAGAGGAATTCTATGTTATGAAAAGAAAAGAGGTTAAAAGAAGTTCGATGTACTATCCACTGTGTTGATAATTCTTTTTAATGTTTTATTATATCAGAATTTGTTTCCACAGGCAACTGTGGATCTTGCTCATACATGTTCTCTCCCACAAGAACTCTTCAAATGAAAGATAAACATTTAAGTACCTAAACATAGATACATAAAAAAAAAAAACAATCAGATTTGAGTAAAGTGGTACCTCTCAGTTTATCCTGATCAGATTATCCTGATTACATAAAAACACTAACCTTAGAGTCCTAATTCTACACAAAATGCTAATATGAATGGAAATTACAAGGCCCTTAACTATCAAAGTGACTATTTACGACTGAACATTTGTCTGCTGCTTAATTATCCCCACCATTGTCACACATGGTTTCCATGACGAGCATGAACCATAACAATATGCTGCAGGGGTAAATAGTAGAGACATACAGTAATAACCAGTGTGTGGAGGGTTTGCTGTCATCAAAGGACGCACTGTAAATATGCATGCAGTACAATGCCAGTTTACCTCAGGGGTGAGCCTAAACGGGCCACCCAGAATAGCCCATTACTACTTCATTACTAAATTACACATGTGGGACATGGATATTGTGCTCTCTGCTGTGGCTCTGTGCAGTGGGCTCCGCTCCAGTATGCCATCACAGGAACTTTCCAGAGGCAGATATATAGACTAAAAGGGGGTATTGTGCAAGCTATTTACAAACAAAGGGATAATTATCTCTGTATACTGTATACCATTTGAATACATTTACAAGTGGCTTAGATGACAAGAAAGTTGCCTACCTGTCAAAAGTGCCACTTATTTGTAATATTTTTTGAGTAAACACTTTGAAACAAATAAGGTATGGAAACAACAAGAGCTTCATTTAACTTTAGTGCTATACACATATTGCATAGGTTAATAATGAACAACAGAGTCTGAATGCAAGGCTTATTTGTTCATATGAGAGATTTTTGCCAATGTGCTTGATTAGATATGCAGACTTTGCAGAATTCATTGTTCCTGTGTAAGTATGCATGAATACGTAATACTGTTGTGCAAAGCCTTAATTGGCTTCTTGTTAGTGAAAATGCATTTTCTGTGATGTTGCTAAGAATCAGTTTAGAGTTATAAAACCTCTCGTGTTTCTAACTTTGTGAAGAGGTTTTAACTACACACAATCCATAAAAAAGACAGACAGCACACAGCAAGCCTTCTCTGTTACACCTCAGCATCTCATAAAAAAGAGGAACTCAGGGGCCAGACCGCTATTAGTTTCAATCTCAAACACTAGCACAGGGGAGAGGAATACAGCAGATGAACATGGCGAATGTATGGGCAAATTCACAGGTACGAGTACAATGAGGAATAAATGTACGTTTTTTTTTTTTTTTAGGCTATAGTTTTCTCAGCGTGCTGTCAGCAATTCTATACCTCAAATGCCGAGCTGGATATGAGAGGAAACAAGGAACAAAAAAAAAAAAAAAATCCCTCACAAAATCAAATTTAGCTGGACGATAAGAAGCAGAGGGAGCCACCCGTGTGGGAAGGCAGTAAGGTCTTGTGCCTCTTGAAGCATGTGGTATTGTTTCTTCACTGTTTATTCCTCTATCTTGTCTATATATAACATGTGTCAGTCAACGGCAGGAGGCCTTCCACCAACAGCTGTTCTTTCAATGCTTGGTAGATATGGAGGTGATTATAAGATTACATAAGATAAGTTTATAATGCACACGGGTCCTTTGAGTCAGGATAATTGTTCTCCATACACTGTACATTCATTGTATTCTGAAAGTCTGGCTTAAGTCCAGCCACCACTCCGAGACAGGGAAAACATTATGGCCTTTTCCGTTCCACATCAAATGTAGCTTGTTTATCAGCAGGTCATTTCTCAGGTATTTAAGGATTTTGATTTAAGGACTCAATTTACATAGAGATCCAGATATTAAAAGAACCTTAACAACAAAAGAGCTCAAAATACTAAAGTGCAATCAGCAATGTAGGCTAACATTGCAGAAACATTAAAAAAACATAAACACTAACCTTAGTGAAGGTCAAGCCCTCACATGTTATTCTTTTCCAGAGGTGAGAGCCAAGAATGATTCAGAGCAGTCAGTCGGGAGCCCATAAACTGGAGCATTTTGGTAGTTCATGACTGGGACTAATAGAAGTATCCATAGCACTAATAGGTTCTCCAGATCCTGCTTCTCAACAGACACTAATGGAAAATTTTCAAATAACCAAATAAAAAAAAGGTCTTCCTGCAGGAATCTGGCAAAGTAAGTAATGTGACAGAGGTAAGATAAGCAAGAGCAGGATAGGGAGGGCTGGATCAAAGCATGCGTTCTCTAATTAATTAAATTTGAGGAGGAGGAGTGCTGGCAAGCAGAGAGTGAAAAAAATGAACTGGAATCATCCAAGGGCAGAAATCATCCAAACTTGAAATCATCCACAGCAGAGAAATCGTCCAAGCTCGAACTTCTTAAAAATAAACAGACACCTACAACTTCAGAGGACCAGCTCTACGACAGCGAGTCGAAAAATTAGGCCAGAAATGTGTTTCCCAATGGCTATAATGATGACTGATGATTTCTGGACCAAGACATCAGGAGCAGATGGAGGCAGGGTTTTTGGCCGTTTGTTCTGTTACTCTCTGAGAATGACTGTTTTTTTTTTTTTGAAGAACGCCAACTCAGTCCAGAAGGAAGATACCACTCATCCACTCCCTAAAGTCAACAACACAGCCATAAGGGTCTAGGGGAGGAAGAGAAACGACGAGACGAGAGGAAGAGAGAGGGCAGATGGGATGAAATGAGATGGACAAGGACTCTTCAGAGAATTTTCAGATCTTCATTTCCTGTTCACCACTGGCAACAGTGGCTTTGCCTTAGAGAGTCGTTCAGGTCTCAGTGCACTGTGTTTCCACATCCTGCTTTCAGAGTGCAGGCCTGCTGGATGCATTACTGAAGTAGCGTGTTATTTAATTAACAGAGTGAAAAGGAATGTGCACGGACAGGTTGAGGACAGGAAATCCTTTAGCTCTCCAAAGCCTTAGTGATGACCAGTGGAGTGCAGGTACTTCCGAACAAAGGATAGAAAATCATTTTTCCTGCTCTTTTAGCCAAAAAAGCAATCTTAGCTATGTTACCAAGTGACACCAAGAGGCCACTCCTTGGATAATGACTTCCATTTTTAGTTACAGCTGCAATGTAAGAAGCTCTGTGCAAAAGGACCTTAAGTGCTATAACAGAGCTTGACTATCTCTAAACATATAAGGGGTTGCAAGAGAAAGCCATTCAAGTCTAATTCAATTCAGTTCAAATTTGTTTGCATAACACTTTTTACCATAGACTTTGTCACAAAGCAGTCTTATAAAATACTAATCCTGGTACATCCTACGTAATCCTGAGTAAGCAAGCTTAAGGCAACAATGGGATGTAAAAACTTAAGCTATAGTAGGAATAAACCTCGAAACGAACCAAAACTCTAAAAGGGGAAATTCATCATCCATGAGCTGTCCGGGTATAAAGTTTGAACAGTTAGCCTATATGTTTTGTTGAACAAGGGGACAGAAAGATCTAGAGGATGTCTAGGAGATAAGTGTTCAAGAAGAAAAGGAGCCTGTCTGAAGGGGAGGGAGGGGGCTGCTAACAGAGCTTATTAAGTATGCACTGAAGCATACTCTTCTTCTTGAACCTATGCCAAATATAGATGCCTCCATTACAGTTGCAAGGGCCCTTGGGAAAAATATGTCTTGCATTACACTATTGTAGAAGTGCATATGACAAATTTGGCAAACTGCACAGTAATTATTCATGTTCACTTATACACTCCTTCTCCCGGTACTATGCCATGTGGATTATTCTCGAAAATCTATGGCTAAAAACTTCCCTATCTACTTTTTCGGGACTAATGGCTAACTCTGCTGAGTCTTCTGGACCTGGAAAACAGTTTATCTTCTAGAATATAAAGAAAATCAGTTCTCTGTCTACTACACAGGAGGCAGGAAGAAGAAAGGCCAGATTGTTTATTGTTCAACTTTTCTGAAGAAGAAAGACAGAATAAAAATGACCGCAATTATGTATAAAAAAAAATTCCTGAGGTGATTCTAA
Source organism: Chanos chanos (assembly GCF_902362185.1). Lineage (NCBI taxonomy): Eukaryota > Metazoa > Chordata > Actinopteri > Gonorynchiformes > Chanidae > Chanos > Chanos chanos. The sequence continues at coordinate 37,728,259 of NC_044498.1, read as the reverse complement.
GGGTGCATCTCAAGCACCAAGTAAAACACAGAATTACTCGCCAGACGTTTTCCAGGCAGGACTATAGCTCTGCCCCTTCCAAGAAGCCTACATTTAGATATGGTAAGTAACTATGCGGTCATCAAAACTTAATTACCCTAAGAAGGACTAGAAAGCCTCCAGGCTATATACTGGCTCTTTTTCTCCCCTTCATTCATGTGTAGCTGAACCTAAGAGAGTCTCTTTACAACAGAATAATGACATTCAGCTAACAGGCAAGAGGCAGTATCCTTGGAGGCCAGCGAGGTAATGAGAAGGGTTTTAGACTCCTTTGCCAGCCAATAATCCAAGACCACTTGACCCCCACTGTTTCAGAATACAACTAAGAATGGAGGAGAAAATTGTGTAACATGGATGCGAAACTATAAGTTGCACATGAGAACATGTTTACACAAATGCTAATAAAAAAGCCACAGGCAATTAAAGTGTTATTTTGATGATCACTGGAACTGTGTGCATCTAATTCCATGTAAACCAACCAGTTTGATGAGTGAAGGTTATCTAACCATTTCATAACAATGGATTAGAAAACATGCAAATGAACATTCAATTTTATTTCATAAATTTGCATGCAAAAAAAAAAATCACTACTGAAATTTTTGTTATGTCAGTTCTTTTAGACTCAATTGAGGAGACTAATGTGAATTAGTACTCTGTCTAAACAATCCTACCACTTAACGGATGATGACACGGATGATTTCCGCTCCATTTTACAGGGACATCCCATCAATCAAGCTCAATTGAATTATCTATGGATTCATCTTGCATACAGCATGACACTCGCTGTACGATCAAAAGCATTCCGTTGTGTATGAGTGAGCACACACACATACACACACACACACACACACACACACACACACACACACACACACACACGCATAGAAACACACAGCCCTCCCCCACCAAACACAGTGCATTTTTTTCTCTCTTGTTAGGAAAAAAGATGATAATTAGGTTGCATTAACTTTTAATTAACATTGTTCACTCTCTGTGCAGCGATGCTGTCATTTTTTTCAGACCCTAGCAGGTGGTATGTTTACACTGAGCAGGATGGAATGTAGGAGTGGAGAGAGAGAGAGAGAGAGAGAGAGAGAGAGAGAGAGGAGAGCAGGAGAAAAAACACAACAACTACCTCCCTCACCACTAGACACGCTTGGTCTACTTCATTCCAATAGTCAGTCATAAAACTGGGTCACAGAACATTCTCCAGAAAAATATCCTAGTAGATGCTGAGTAGTCACTACTCTAGACTTTGCTTTAAATTAAACCAAATTCAGCTACACTCATGAGACAGTACCTACACCTACATATACCTACAAATGGCATCAGTTGTAGTCTGTATCAATAAATACAATGAGAAATTGAACTGAATTGAATTTTGATGCAGGCATGTCCTTATTTTATATCGATACATATTGTCCTCGTTTTCTCTGTGTGGTTAGGACACACCCAGTCAGTCAGTCAGTCAGTCAGTCAGTCAGGTTTCGAGTAAAGATGAGGTTAAGTTGTGCTCAAGGGGAGCAGGAAAAAGGTAACAAAGTGCGAGGAAGACTTTGACAGCAAAAAAAGACACTAATTGCTGCTTCAGGGGGTGGTTCTGACAGAAGTGACAGAATCTCAAGCGCATGACTAGAATTCAAAGAAAAATCACAGAGGTACTTAGTAAACTCACCAGCAGAGAAACAATGTCTGATATGATCACAGTCACTGGACAGGATGCCTGCCTGCATCTGCACGTTTTATTAAAAACTCATATATGTCATTTCTGGGGATGTGCCTCAATATCAGTATTTGACTGCCGTCAGCTGTAGTGCTGATTTTGGATTTGTAATGTTTCGATAGTGTGTTTTTCTGGTTGTTTGATGAGACCTGTATTGACTCACATACAGTTCTACTCAGCACACATCTGCTAAACATCTCTTACTGATTCAGATGGGGCCTGTCGAATGTCATTTGTGCCGAATTTTTATCACCACACGGTGAAGAGAGCTTTTGAACATTCAGTAGAATGTCGGTACAGCATTAAGATTGTAATGCACTGCTGATAGAGGAGTGCGGACCATTAGAGTTGGAAGATAGAGTGAGTGTGATAGAGCTACAGGGTCCAGGTACCTGATAATAGCATAACCCCACTCATTTCTGCAGGCGTGGGTCCCCTGGCACCATTCTCTGACATTATACCACCTGACTGCACCCGTGTTCATGGACAGAGGGCATAAGTTACCCGTAAATAATTGATGTGCTCTGTAAATGAGTCAATCAATATTTAAGCTCTTTTGAATCGTATTTGCCAAAGGAAATGAAGGATCCAGTGAAAACTCAGCTATCATTTTACATTAGTGCTAAAGCTTCATAACTCTCAGGACAAGTGTTTTGGAAATGATCATGGTGCAACATTGTGCAATTTGTTCTGTTGTATTTAAAGCTACATTTTGTCATTCACACATAACTGTTAAACCATTTCCCACATTCTCACATCTTTGCCTGACATTTTTGTGAGAGAGAATTTCTAGAAAGCTTCGTTTGAGCATCAAATCAGTGATAAGTCAACTCGCTCTATATTGCAGACTAATGAGGTGTAAGTAATCAGAAACATATGGTGAGCACTCTGGTTTATGATAAATTTGTTGAGATCAGTGAATCATATAAAAAAGATTCATAATTCATTGGAGAAAGGTCAAACTCTCACAGCTGAAACACAGTTGATGTTGAAACCAGGAAAATGCATGAGATTTAAAAAAAAAAACTGTATTTGAACTGATAAAGCCTCACACCACACCACATATTACCATGTGTGCTCCTCAAAACAGTCTGTTTCAGGAAAAGCAACACAATGTGCTCTTCCATATTTTAAAAATATCTCAAAATCCATGACGAAACTGATAAACACACCTTTAAAAGCCACTGGAGTAGAAGCACATTAAAAGCTGTATTGTCACAAAGCTCTAACTACAGAAATGTTCAAAAATGTTTCGTTTATCATATTGTCCCCTATTCATACAGTGAGGGCTGTTCAGGCTACAGTGATAATAGCATGAAAAGTAAATCTTCTGGTGATACCTGAGGAAATAAGCTGTTCTGATTAGGCAATGGGAACTATTTGCGTGCGGCGATAACAATCTTCATGCTAATATAGATGGAATAGAGATAAGAGACATGGACGGAAGAGGGACTGTGCTTGACTGATATCGCAGGGTGTGGAATGGGGGTTCATTGCCGACTCAAACAGTCTGTGACCTCTGAACGCAAACATTTCACCGGATTTACTAAAGCTTCCATACACATTCACTTCCTTTCTCAAAGTCACCTTCAGATAACTGCAATCTGAAGGCAAAGTTAAAAACCAGGCATACAAAGGTTAGAGCACATATAGTGGAAAGCCTGTCTGATGGAATAATATGATGCCAGCGTAACCAGTGGGGGGGGGGGGGCATTCAGTGTTAAAAAAAGACTTGCTTGTTAGCTGAAATGAGAGATGTAATGTGAGATTCAGACATCTTGTTAGAACATCAAATCGAGCCTGATTCTGTTGGTATGACAGAAGAGTAAATGTGATGTCTTAACCTGCTTTGCATGTCTGTGTTGATCATAAAGGCTTGGAAAACAGGAATGTGTACAAGTTCTGAAATTCCACAGCAAAACATCCAAAAAAAAAAAAAAAGAACAAAAGCATTGTCAATACAAAGTTTGCAGGCATGCAAAATGCCAAAAAATGGCTCTCTTTATCATGGACAGACAGAACAAACAAAAGAAAGAAAGAAAGAAAGAAAGAAAGAAAGAAAGAAAGGAAGAAAGGAAGAAAGAAAGGAAGGAAGAAAGAAATCAGAGTCTTCTATCTCTTTCTATTTCTTCTAAAATGCTTTAAAGCTTTGTTAGACTCCCCCCCTGTCCTGCACTCAGCTCCAGGGCACAGATCTAAACAAAAGGAGCCCATGGAGACAAATCTGCCTTATTAAGGAAGTTTGTCATTCTTCATAAGCTCCACACAACACAGACAGGCTACAGCTTGAGGTTTGTGCACACATCTGGTCAGCAAATGTCCAAGGTCCCCCCTACAAAGACTCAGGATGTGTGTGGCTCTAAGTGTGTGGTTAATTGTGTGTGTGTGTATGTGTGTGTGAGTGTGTGTGTGTGTCTGTCTGTGTGTGTGTGTCTGTGTGTGTGTGTGATGAGGATGCCTGGATGTGTTCCCAGACTCCCAGAAGACAGTGAAGATTAAAGTCTTATTCTCATCTGCCACATTCACATTTCAATCTCAAAGGCTGGATCATGTCAAACCATTTCTTCATACCTTAATAAGCTGAACCTTGACTGCCCTGGTGAATGAGCGAGGCCTGTCTCTTTTCACTGGAATAAGATGAGCCTTGTTTTGTTTCCACTACAGCCTGTGGTGTATATGTAAGGGCTTGAAGTCGAAGCAAAGTGAAAAGACACAGTACTTTAATGTATGTAGCAGTATTTCTAAGAGTCCTGTGTGTCCTGTGGTCTTTGTGACACCTGATAAAACAGATAAGTAGACTTCTAATGTAACAGTACAAAATTAACCGAAGTCATGTTAGCTGCCCAAGCTACTGAGCCTGACGGAAGGACAAGAAGAAAAGAGAAAAGAGGTGAGAGAGTGCAGAGAGGGTGCAAGTCTAACAAAAGTGTCCAGGAGGACAATGGGCCCAGTGGGAATGATGCAGACACACACAAACACATACACACACACACACACCACACACACACACACACACACACACACACACACACACACACACACACACACACACGCAGGTCGCTGATTGCCAGTAGTTCAAGAAAAGCCAGTAATAAGGCCAGGATGGCAGCTGTTGTCATGACGCCCCTTTGAGTTGGTGAGGGGGAGAGAGAGAGAGAGAGGCAGAGAGAGAGAGAGAGAGAGAGAGACTGAAAAGGGTGCTGGTGTGATGGTGTGAAGAAGTGGACCCCATACTGACAGCCAATTAACCACCCTGCTCTCTCTCTCTCTCTCTCTCTCTCTCTCTCTCTCTCTCTCCTTCCTCTTTCACCTAATGTATAGCCTTAAATGAATTTCCTGTCTCAGGATTGTCTAACTCCAGACCTAGGCAGCATTGACATACACATCATACACCCCCTCCCCCTCCCCACCCTTCTGTCAGTCAGGCATTGTAGTGCAGATGCAAGCCCTGGACAAATCCACTTTATTTGTATAGTCTGAATGTAACACTTCTTTCCTCCTGCAGGCTATTCAGGACTATGTCTTTAAGAGACAATTCAGGGGAAATAAGCAGCTAAATACAGAGGCTAATAGACTCTAATCTCTGAGGGAATGGGCTGTCAGTTTCTCTCTCTCTCTCTCTCTCTCTCTCTCTCCTAGTGAGTGACTGTTTTAGAGTAAACCCGGTGCTGCAATCCACTGTCAGTGTAGTGCAACATGAAGAAAACATCTCCACAGGCAAGAGACAATGAGTGTTCTGGTAAACCTGCTACTGGTCCAATCCATCATTGCTACACTTTAATATATTAACCTCAACCTCCACTAGTGTGTCAGTAACATTCCAGTGTCTTTACTGGACATCAGTGTCTTGGCCCATCATCTCTGCTGACCATACGCTGATCAGAAATGCACTGCTGTAATAATACACTTGCCCATGTGCTTTTTTGCCTGCAAGTCACATTTTTAATAAAAAAAATTCTATTCAGAAGGAAATAACAACAAAACAAAAACAATATGTTTTAACTCTCTATGATTTTATACATATGACTATCTGAAACTTTGCGGGTTTTTTTTTTCATTTTACCAAATAAGTGGATTCATTCATTGAATCTTACCTAAAATGGAGAAAGCAGGAATAATTGGAGCGATGGCCACAGCAGCATCAGCAAAACACATGGGGAGAGAAACAGAGAGAGTGAATTAGTAATGAGTTGACTGTGGACTCCTGTGAACTCTAGCACATTGGTATTTTTATTAGAGACTTCTAAGCATCTGAGCACAACCCTATCACATAAAGAACACTTTATAGCTTCAAAAACCTCACTTTATTTCATACAATGTATCACTCCAATGGCTTTGGAGGCCTCTATGTGGAACCATAACTCTTTACTGTGTGCTTACACTTTTTTTAAGGGACTAGGAAGGTGAGTATATCAGTCCTGGTGAAACAGAGTCTGCACTGGCCTTCTGGCACAGTAATGTAAAAGCTCCCTTCCCTTGGTCTTCTGGGAAAATGGGCACAAGCAAATGGCTTGAGGTGGTTGGTCAGTACACTGACAGTGCCTATAAGTCACATGATCATATCCTGGCATATTGGTTTCTCAAACAGTGGGCGAGTGGACAAGGGGAGGCAAGGCTGAAGTCAACCCATTTCTCTTCCGCCCACTTCTTCATCATCTTTCTTTCAGTTTCTTTGTGAGAATGATGAAAGAGTGAATGCTATTCCCTAGACACCAGTGCAAAGGACATTAATACATTTCATCTTGTTTTGAAGACTGGAGAAACCCATTCAACAGACAAAATTGATTCACCAGAGAAACTAATTCTTCTAACTGGGTTGAGATATGAATTTTTTTTTTTTGCTCCCTGTGCCGTGGGGAGCCAAACTTTGCCACGGCAATAACCCCTCCCCCCTGACTCCAGACCCTCTCGGCCGTGCTCTGCACACATTGCTTTATTGCCTGTAAAATAGACACGGTGGCCGAGTCATAATCAGATTAAGCTAAAGGGGTAAGTCTGTTTGCTTTTTTCCCTTCAGGGTTAGGAGGCAGAGCACTGATGCTGAGTGAAAGCAAACAGCAATGCGCCTTTCAGACAGCAGACTCACAGCATGTCTCAATCATAGCCGAGGGTTTGGAGAGCACAGCAATCTGTTTGTGCTCCATCACAACACAGATGGAGACTTAAAAGAAAGATGCCTTTATGTGACTTCTGAACATCACAGCAAGGGTCAGCAGGCTCAAAGTGGGCGCAGTTAGACACAGATGAGGGGGGAGGGGTGCGCGCACACACACACACATGCGTGTGCACACGCGCACACACACACACACACACGCACACAAACACGCACACACACACGCACACACACACACACACACGCACACACACACACACACACACACAAGGACACATATGTATACCTCAAGGACAGGATCATCCACCCTGTCAAACAGACTCAGCCATGAAGGAAACCAGATGACAAAATCCAAATGGACGTATGGTAGACAAAACTGGACAACTGTGTTATATCAGGACCTTACTGAAATCCTGCCGCCTGTGTACATTTCAACACATCTTCAAAGAGTGGTCATCAATAAATCTCAGGCTTTGGTTCCATTAGGTTGTGTTTAAAGTAACTGGACACCTTCCATAAGCATTGTTCTTGGTTTTCAGCCTCTCTCACCAGGCAAAAGAGGGGTTTTCCTTTTCAACATCAATGGTACAACCCACCCTGCCACTGACATAGGTCCTAATGATTTACTGTCCTCCTCAGGTTTCAGTCACTTTGAAGAACGGCTTTAAAAACAACCTCACTGCTCCTGCTTACATACACTAAAGCTTCATATGATATCAAAGAACTCTGAAGAGAAGCAATGCTCTTCCCATCATGAGTTTCACCATTCGCCCCGATTCACCTTGACTATCATACCGAGGTCAGATTTCATCTTCAATATGGGCAGAAAACTGAAATCTAACTTAACACAGGTATTGATTTTGACTCCAAGGTATTGTCGGTATCAGTGGCTAATACCTCCTGGGTCTGAAACCAAGCTGTAGTCTTGAGGAATGGGGACACTTTGACTCCTTTTTGTCTTGGAGACATTCCTAAGCTGTCTGCTTTTTTTCATCCATACCGTCTGTTGCCATCTCCCTCTGAGAGTATTGATTAGTTCCAATCCATTGGAAAAACACATCTAGACTTGCGTAAATAGCCCCAGTGTCAGAACGCCGTGCGTGAGGAGGCCATCAGAAACTAATGGAGTCAAAAAAATTACGGCCAAATGAGAAGAGGGGGAGGGAAACTGGAGCCTGAAATCAAATAAGCAGGGTTGAATGCGCAGATGTGTTTTTAATGAAATATAATGGGGATTTGGGAGTGTCTTACTCAGTGATGCAAAGGCAAACAAAACCCGCTCTGAAACTGAAGCGCTCCGACTGAAAACATCCAAGACAAACACAGATTAAAAAAAACCCCCGAAAAAACAAAAAAAACTTCAAAACAAAAAAAATGCAAAAAAAAAAAAACCCAAACTTATGGGCATAACTACAAAACTGAACTTTACTTCATATAAATTTAATGAAATTACTGCAAATTCAAACACTTGAACTTGAAAACGACTATTCCTGTAATCAAACCATTATGTTATTCTCGTAACCCTCTCTTTACAATATTCTCCACGAGTCCATTTTTTTGAAGACAAAGAGGAAGACTGTGTCAGAGACTGGGATATGAGTGGTGGGGGTGGAAAGACACCCCTCTCTTCCTCTCCTCCTCCTCTGTCTGGACCAGCGTCTGAAGTAATGGTGTTACCAAGGCAACAAAGAGGGATGGCCCGACTCCAGGGAGTGAATACAGACTTGTGGTCAAAAGGTCAATTAGGGGTATTTTATTTCTGCCATCTAAAATAATGGTCCTCTTCGCTAAGACACATTTGTCCAGTATGGCCTTTTCTGGGCCATTTGTAAATGTAGGCTATTTTTAAAGAAATTGAGACAAACATGATACGTATTAGTAAAAAGGAAATGCATCAGAGATATTTTATCAAAGTAAGGCATATGATCGAAAAAGCCACTAGTCTATTACTTTTTTTCTTGCGGGCTGTACTCAGAGAATCATTTCACTCTACAGTGATCTTTCCATCTGTTCAACTGGAAATGCGCGCGCGCACACACAAACACACACACACACACACACAAACACACATACACATCACACGCACATGATGTTAAGTTATTCTTCATGATACTACATTCATCTTCATCTAATCATTCGAACTGATGGAACTCTTCAAGAGGTTGAGTTTCTGTTCTCTTTGATATTACAGAGCAGTGTCATTCTATTCCTTTTTCATCCACGAGCCCATCAAGCCTGCACTAATGCACACTCACGCACACTAGCCAGCAGCTTAAAAAGGCTCCGGACTCTATAAGAGCAAACAGGAAGCTAGAGAGAGGGCTCCTCAAAACGTCATTGAACCAGAAATTCCACTCGAGTGACTTGAAACCTCGCGGCCAATCAGCCAATCAGTTTCTCAAATGCTATGTGGACGCCATTTTCTCATGGGTTATTAGCTGCTATTCTCAGGCATCTACTAAGCAATCAAAACACCCAGGAATATTGAAGCAACACGCTGCAACGCTATCCACTCCCGTCGGGAGACCCAATACAGTTAATTCGGCCAAATGACATTTACTCTGAGTTATTTAGATGCTATCGTCCATCTCTCTTTGTACTAAAAGGATTACTGCCACTGGGCCTGATGCTGAAAAGCTGCTTTGTCGTAGAGATGCACACACAGAGACGAAAGATCCTTCCAAAAAAGGGGCCAGAAAGGCTGTGCGGGGGCCCCAGGGGCCTGGTGTCAGCTTTCAGGGGTCCCGCCATGCTCGGCTAATCCTTGGGCCTTAGTCGAGTTCCTGAACCCCTTCCAGAATTCCCGCGGCAGCGTTCCGGAGATGGAATGACAAAGGTAGGCATTCACGGTTACCGGTGCTGAACCCTCACTTTCCTTAACAGAGCGAGCACTGTGCACTGTGAGGGGTGCAATCAGACCCTGGCAAGAGTAAACGATGCCAACTTAATTCCGCCACAATGTCCTGAGGATATATACACACACACACACTCACATAAACACACACACACATACGTATCTGAGGGGGACTGTGAGCCTGAGACCCTGGGACAGTTTAGACCTGCATTTCTTATCAGAACTTGTGGCCACTAATTTTAATATGGAAGTCTATCTATCTATCTATCTATTGCAAACCTGACATATCAACTCAACCACCAAAAGAGACTCAGGTAAACTTTTCACAGAATGCTGACATTAAAGCACAGTAGGGGAAAAAAATGAAGAAGTGAAATGAAACTGTGCCATAATACCATAATTCTATCGTGCAGAGGCTTGCATGCTCTCTTCCTCTACACCCACTAAAGAGGGTAGAGATGAGAATACTCAAATGGGCTCATGTGACAGAAACTACATATAAGTGGATGAGAGTGTAGGGGGAAGAGAAAAATGAGAGAGTGAGAGAGAGAGACAGAGAGAGAGAGAGAGAGAGAGAGAGACAGGTGGATCAGAGAGATGGATCAGCATACTGTTATCTGCCCAAAAAGGATTTCAGTAACACTTAATACTAGTGTTTTTATGAAAATAATATTTTCTGAAGCTTTGTGTTCCATATCCAAACACTGTCAAATGAAAAGTAAATCTCTAAAAAGGGCTGAAAAACTGCTAACATTTAATATTTGGATCAGAGTAAGAGCCTCATTACTTTTTGAACATTTCAGAAAAGAATTAATGTGGATACCCCACAGGGGAGAGAGAAATAGGTCACGCTAAAAGCTGAAGAAGAACTCACAATATTCATATTCTCAGTTTCCCCTGTAACAACTTATCCACTGAGTATGCCTTTTTAATCTGGGCTCTTTTCTTGGTGATGTCTAAATTAAATCAAAATGGCTGGAGCAAAATGTAATCCCCAGCCATGGGCAGGCAGTAAAGACTCCTTGCAGATTTCACTCAAGGTCTAGTTGCATCATTCAGACTGCATAAGGAATCAGGGTGCAAAAGGATTAGTTCTGCCAAATTAGCAGATGGTCCCCTAACAGAAACCTGGATAGATCACCCACTCAGTGTGTGACTTTTCAGTTCTCCAACCGTTTGCCTGCACCAGGCCATTTCATGTGACACTAACCCCGTAGCAGCTAAACTTCCAGTCAATGCAACCAAAGAACACTCATACATCACTTCTCATGCCTAATGGCTTCTGATTTGAACTGGACACAATCAGGCTTATCTCTGGCACTAAGAGACAAGAATCAGGCAAGTACCAAATATAAAGTTTTAACAAAACATAGCATTTCAATCGGAGCACTTCAATTCTGGAAGTTCAAGCAAAAACAAAAACAATGGCTTGATTTATTTTGATTGGCTGTGATAGAGGTTTTTGCCTGAGCTGAATTGCTATGCATATTTTAAAAACTTGGGGCTGAAAGAATTTAAATGCTAAAGTGAAGAAGACTGAGTGAGGGGTGGGGGACATTAAAGAATTTGAACTCATTGTTGTTTCTCGTAGCAATTTCTCTGATGGTGGCAAGCATGGAGAAATCATCCACAGATTGGATCTGACAGCGCTTGGGACCACGCGTTCCACCTCACTGTGTGTAATTGTGTGTAATTGTGGTGCTCCCGAAATCAGTAACGGTGCTGACGGCCTAGCGTCCCCACAACAATTCACCTCCCTCCCTTTCTCCACGCGGCCCCGTCCCCCTGTCCCCCTGTCCCCCTGTCCCCCTCAGTAGCGGAACACTCCCGGCCAATAAAGATTCTCCCCGAACACGCTGAGCTGCAGTTCAACGCGTCTCTTTTCAGAGAGCAAACACAGAGATGAAAAAAAGATGACTGCTCCAACAACAAAAGAAACCTCCTTGGTTGGTTGGCCCATTTCCCCAGGCAATTAGCACCCATCTCAGGCATCCTAGGAGTGGGCTTGACAAGAGAGAACTTTCAGCACCGCGGGAGTGGACCAAAAAACAAAACAAAACAAAACAAAACAAAACAAAACAACAACAAAAAAACCTGACTTAAAAAAAGAAAAGAAAAGAAAAGAAAAGAAGAGAAAAGAAAAGAAAAGAAAAGAAAAGAAAAAAAGAAATAAGCTGTGATTTGCTGAAAGGGACATATGACTTCACTCATTTTAAGTTTTATTGGAAACAAACATACAAACGCACAGACTAAATTTGTGTACTTCCAAATGCCTTTGTGTACGTGTCACTTTAAGCCTCCAAAGAAAGAAAGGTTGACGGCTTGACACAAAATGTGAACCCAGGTCCCCTGACATATTCCTGGAAATGAAAATCAAGTCATCTAAACACGAACAAGACAACTGTCTTTATAGTTTATATCACTCGTTTGCATGCTCGAAACATACGCAACAGTTCACGATATCAAACTAGTCAGTGAGAGAGACACTAATATTTCTCAGACTGACGTATCCTTCAGTGACAGTGAAAATGTCATTTATTTTGAGCTGACAGGCACACGCTGATGTCAGATTTGACAGAGTTCCCGGGGGAGCAGCTGGCTTCAATCCAATTTTTCTTTCATTACATACTGAAAAGAGCCGGAACACATCTCACGAGTGACCAGGCTTGTGAGTCAGGGAAAAGTGAACCCCCCCCCCCCCCCCCCGAAGATGCTATAGGCAATGGTGCTTTCTATTTTCTCATCATACAAAAGGAAGCGCTGCTAGGAAGGGTTTGCCCCTTGGGTATTGATCATTGTTGGCACCCAAAGAGCAAGCATCCATTAGTAATGCTGAAGTTAATTAAGATAAACTCAGGGAGAGATGCACAGTCATTACTCCAGTGTGCTGGAGGAAGGCTACACAGGCTGGATTTCCATGCCTGCCTTATCTGCCCTCCTGGCAAAGAGTGATGAAAACCAAAGGAATTTCAAACACACTTCCAGATGGCAGAGAGGGAATAATGAAGTGAGAGAGATGGGGAATGTAAAAGGAGAAGGTAGTGTGACAGAGAAAATGTATTAAATTTCAGTTCTCTGTTTCTCTCTCTCTCTCTCTCTCTGCATTGAGAATTTGTTTCAGCTGTGGTGAGCTGGAATATTGTACAAGGGTTTGAAAGCATAAGTCATTTCAGGGCAACACAGAATATTAGAACACAATGTTTTGAAGAAGTTTAAACATGTGGTGCCCAACTCCACTACACAAAAGCCCAGACAGCAGCTTCAAGAAACTCAGCCTGAGAACAGGTCTGTATTTGCATCCTTCCCTGAAAACAATATTCATAAAACAGTTCCACCAACCATGGACATGATTTCTCCGGCCCTCTGATCAAAGTACCTTTTCAAAATAATTTCCACACCAGTAAACATGCACAAAGACAGCACACATCTACAGAACAGAGGACTGTCACAGCACTGTGTTATACGCCATGTAGTCAGCTCTAACTGCTTCCTGATCAGAGGCAAAGGTAAGTGAAGCCCAGGGGAAATGAAGGCTTTATTGCTTGGATTTGTTGGTAGCTAAACAGGGGGTTAAAGGGAATCTGGTTTCTACAAAAAAAAAAAAAAAAAAAGTTTTAGCACAGCTCCCCTTCCATGGTCTCTCCTTAATCCCCACACAGAGAGAGACATTCATTCATTGGATTAAACTCAGATTGGCAGAGTAGCAAAACTGTCTTTTATCAGGAAATTAGTATGTCCATCACAACCTTATCAGAATAGCCCTCAGAACTGTGACATATAGTTTTCCACTTGAGTGAGTCAGGTCAGGTTCTTCTTTCAGCCAATACAAGCATGTGAACTGGCTCACCAAACATTTCAGAACACTAAAGTCAGTCCTGAAAAAAAATAAATAAATAAAAAATAAAAAAAACTTTCAGCAAAACAGTCGAGGCCACATGATTGGACTGATGTACTTGTATGTTAGATGTCTGCTACGGTTAATATATTGATAATCTCTGCAGTTGTTCTCAAAGACAGCTGATTACACAAAAGATTACACGAGGGGTTGCCAGTTTAAAGCTGTGGTTCATGGTCCCAGTTAATGAAAGGTGAATTTCAGCTGATTCCTTGTAATCCAGGAATAAAATAAAAATGGTAGCAAGCTCCAGCTTCACATTTTTAGCACCTCCAAAGATCTCTTCTGCACACTACATAATGAATTTTCTCTCTTTCTGGATGTCTGGTCTAGTTGGATAATGCAATTTTAGATATTAGGAATATCTTTTCCCAGGATAGCTTGCCAGAGAAAAAAAAATCACCAATTCCAAAATTTTGTTACAAACAGATAAGGGACTACCTTAATCTCGTCAGTTATCAAGCAGCTGCATAGCAGGCCAGCATAAGATAAGATCTGACTGCTGTAGATAGACATGCAGTTTTGTGTGAAAAATCTTGAGCACTGTGTTTTAAGTGTTGTGTATTTTATGCCCTGTATCATACATGTTGCATGTATAGAGTGTTTGTGTGTCATGTGACTGCTGATCCCCTGAACAGGAAACAGATATTAAATCCCTCATGTCATTCTGTAGTCACACGACTCCTCTGATCACGGAATAAGTAAGCTAGATGAGGCTAGGCCGGAAAATGTCAGATGGGTACATAAGCTATCATTAAAATGCAAAAAGCCACATCCACAATCAAAGTAATGACTCAGTTCTCACAGGGCAGTGATAATGTTAAACAGTGGTGGTTTGTCAGCTTCACCAAAGGGGTTACCACACTCAGAGAATTATAAAAAAAAAGCCACACATCCTGTAATGATTGAGAACATGTTCTGTCCCTCTATGAGGAGCTCTCAGGGCCAGGAAAAACCACATGCCTTATCAGTGAGTTCTTTAACTGATCTGTGGTTGTCTCAGATGCAACAGCTGAATGAATCAGGCCAACATTGGGCATTTACGCTGCATGAGGTTAGTCTCCAGACACTCAGCTATGTGTTTTAATGGGTTACAGTTTGGATAAAACTGTGATTAATGCAACTAGTCCAAGATGAGTCCTCCTAGGAGGTCCTGAATCTCTTGCTGATTCATAAAAAAGAATGAAAAAGAGATAAAAGGCGGAAAAAATGCTGATTCACACTGACTACAGAGTAAAGCAGTATCTTGATGTTCCAGCAGTAATACTCCAGACAGACTAGGAGAGTGGGAGATGAACAAATGGTGGCTAGTACTCAAAATGAGATATGTTCATTTCATACTAAAAATAAAAATGTCTTTTTCCTGTTTCTGAGAGAGTAAAAAACAGAGACACACACACACACACACACACACACACACACACACACACACACACACACACACAAGAACCACACAAATTTTAGTTCAGAAATTGAGGGGCAGGGGCAGGGGGCAGGGTTCAACTCCCTTGGAGTAATTGTGGGATTATAATCTCTGCCCCAGGCCAAAACGGGATATTTAAACAGTTCACAAAGCTGGGGAATTGAGCCTGCAATTATCCAGAAACTGATCTACTTGGCCTTATTCTGGGCTATTCTCCTGCTACCATTTAATCATATTTCTAATTCGTTCATGTTAGCGCCGCTGAATAAATACAGTGATAACAAAACATTGATATTGTTCTCTGTATTTATGTATTCATGTTTTCTCCTGAACAGGTGTTGAATCATGACTGAAGGAAACACATCCAACTACCCTTGACATTTTCAAATCAGTATCTTCAGTCACTGATGGGGAAAGAAAACAGCAGGCTTATATTGTGATTGCTAATGTTTGCTAGAGTAGAGGCGTACTAGTGTTTGAATTTATCAGTAATCAGAGTGCTTGCAATTTATCAGTAATCAGAGTGCTTGCAATTTATATTCTCAGCATAGTTTATATCTATTTGCGACGTCTTTAGAAAACCTCCGGCTATGTGTGTGGACAGCGATGGTCTCTTTGGTTAAGTACTTACCGTGAATCATTAAAACCTTAATGCAGACAGTAGCATCCGTCTCACACATTAATATCAATCAATGAGAGAGGGAGAGAGAGCTGGTGTAGACTGCCGATTTCGGGATGTTTTAGGTCTAATGTGGAAAGTTCTGCTTCCCGTTACTTGCATTTGCCTGTCTGAAGCCAAGGGCTTAACCAGAGAAAAACAAACAAAGTGGAAACTACACACCTGCATGCGTGACCCACCGTTCTGTGAATAACAATGACAGCTCAGAACAGATGTCTTGTCATGCTAATATTGCCAAGATTTTAATTAGAACATTTCAGTGACTGTTTTGTTAAAATACCTATACATAAGACAAAATAAGAAAGTATGCAAGCTTAAGTCTCGTCATTTACATCTACAAACAATTACATACCGAAATCCTCACAGAGATACGTTCCAAAATGGAGAGGGGGATCAGTGGGAGGTCTGATGTGAGTATATATATGTGTGTGTGTGTGTGTGTGTGTGTGTGTGTGTTTGCATGTGTGTCAGTGTGTCACAGGAGGTCGGTGTGTGTGTCTCAGAGTGGTAAAATTAAACGCTGAGGGTTGGCACATATCATCCCTGGCGCAGCAGGGATGGTGCCCACTCTGTAAGATGGAACAGGTGTCTGCTCTTTAGCCCGTGAAAGGCAACAATGGGTGATGGATTCCCACTGGGCAACTTGGAGAGGAAGTCTCTACTCCTTTGGAACACCTGACAGAGATCTGACAGGAGGCAGTGCTTACACAACATACACACACACATACACACACACACAGAGTTCTTCAAGATGACATGGTTATCCTCTTCACTTCACCCTTTCTCCTGTTCCAAATGACCTCACAGCCATGAGACAAGCTGTAGCATGAGCTTCAGCCAATAGCATTTTGTTGGCATGCCTCTATAGCGACGGTTGCTAAGAGAAATTAGTTGGCACCATGTAATATCCATGTTGTCTGCTGTGAACCAATTACCTGTGAGGGTAAACCTTGAGCCTGGTGCAGGTGTGCTGGGTTTATAATAAGTGGGGTCAAGTGCCATAGGAATGCTACTGCATGACAGAATAGCCAAAGCAATCTGATACTAACTGTGAACAGTGTATGTAACTTAACACGGCTCACTTGGAGTAAATGTTCATGTGACATCAACATGTTCTTTTCTGCCTCTCTCTTCAACCCTAAGGCATCCAGCGTAGAGCATGTCTCCCTTCTCTTTCTTCTCCTTTCACTCCCTCCCTCTTTTTCTATTCTCCCCCAGTCGCTTTACCCTCACTCCTTGCCTCTCCTCTCTCCCCCTCTCCTCCCCTCCCCTCCCCTTGGATATACAAAACCACTGAAAGTCCACTGTTCCCAAAGCAAGCTCACGTTCCACAGCACAAAGCCGTCTCCTCTTTCCTCCACGGCTGGCTGTATATCACCTCCGATTTATTTTTCATTTTTTTTAAAACTTCTCTTAGGCCTTACCCCTAAACACCATCCAATCCCAATTTTTTTTCATGACGTTTGTTTGGTTTACACTAGGACATCCAGAGCCAAGGCTTAACTGCTTTACAAATCATCTCCAATAACTCAAATCCATTTGGCCCTATGTAATTCACTGAATGAGAACATATTTGCTACTGGGTGTGTATTTGGTCAGGGCAAACACGTCTAAGCAAAGTGTGATAATAGACAAGTCTGACTCCATCTTTAATCTCTCTTTAGAAAATGGAACATATACTAACTTTACCAGGTTCCATATGTGATGGCAATTTATGACAACGCACATATTACCTCAATACAGAAGAATTTAGCTCAAAATACAGTGGAATATAAATCCCTATGAGAATGTTCAAAGCATGACAGTAGTCTCTGTCTTTCTTGC
Organism: Chanos chanos; assembly: GCF_902362185.1. Taxonomy (NCBI): domain Eukaryota; kingdom Metazoa; phylum Chordata; class Actinopteri; order Gonorynchiformes; family Chanidae; genus Chanos; species Chanos chanos. The sequence continues at coordinate 37,710,709 of NC_044498.1, read as the reverse complement.
AGGTCTGATTAATGCAGGATGAAGGACTCATGGTAGGCATGTTTGGGAAATGGTGTGTCTACCAATCTGATGAATTCATCACGGTAATCCCACTTTGGCAGTCCGATACATTCAGCAATAAAGATACGGCCTCAGAGAAAACTCATTTATCTGCCCTCACCGATACAGGATCAAGGTTTTCTTGTCGGGTAATTTCCCTTTTGGTTTAATGACGCAGGCAGGAAAAATTAGAACTCAAGGTGTTGGTGGATATCAACTATGTCTCAATTCATTCTGTAATCCTCTCTCCACACAAAGAAAGTCCCACATCTTAGGAGAAGGAGGAAAAAAAAAAGATGTGAATGCGATAGAGAGACTGGGAGGGAGAAGGAGAGAGAGAGAGAGAGAGAGAGAGAGAGAGAGAGAGATAGAGTGACTCGGTTAGATAAGTAATGCCTTTCTCTGCTGAATCCTGACATGCTGCAACAAGCTGCTGAGGTTGGGGAGACAGATGTCAGAAAGCTGTAAGTCTCGTTCTCCCTGTAGAAGATGTGACCAGTCAACTGATTAGCTTTGTTCTGCCAACATCTGCACACTGAAAACACCCCTGAACAGATCCAGGACCTGACTGTCAGTAAAAAAACTTTGAGAATTATACACTTGAATAATTTTAATTTATTTCCTGACACATCCTAGCACTCTAACCAATGCTACTGCATCTACTTCACCTAGGGGAAAAAATATGCAATGAACATCGTAGTAGAAATAGTGAATAAAAGTGAAAAGGAATGCGTGACAGAGTGATCAGTAAACTCAAAGAGCTGGAATTTATTAGAAAAGATCAATTTCACATCATAACACAGGAAAAAACAGGTAGATGTCCTCTTCAAAGTCCTAAACTGACAAACCATATCAAAGTGACTTTGCTATAATACGATGTAAACCACACCCCTAGCCATGGAAGTAGACTTGCAGTAAGACGGGCGATTAAATCAGATCTGATTCGAAGGATTGCTTGGGTTTTATGAGTCAAAATCAGATAAACCCAAAATCAGGGAAGAAAAACAAACAAAACTGTTTATATCTGTGGGAGAATGTAAGAGACGGAGAGAAGTTGAAGCATTCCCAAAATCAGCGGGCATGAGTTTCTAAACACTCACACGTATTCACAAAGCGCAGACAAAAGCAAAGGGAGATAATGCGAAGTGAAAGAAACAAAACTCCAGATATTTACAGAAAAGTTCAAGAGATGAGTATGTTGGAATCCCACAGTCAAATCAGCAGTTTCTAAAAACGGAACCTTACTAAAACGCTGCAGCTTAATCATAAAATGTTTGTACTCGACGCTCAGTTAACCGCCAGACTACAGAGGTCAGATAAACAAAAGCCAGAGGACTGAAAAAGCTACAGATGGTACAGATTGTAGAACAGTGACATGGCACTTCTCTCTTGTACAACATGCCACAGTTTAGGAGTCTGGCTCGTATTTCCTTTGCAAGATTACATAGATAATGAGATAATGACGCGGTAATGAGTGGATTAGACTTGTTTTACGGGAGAGGTCGTGGCTCCACATTAACCCCTGTGCTTTTAAGCCAGCCAGAATACGGAGAACATTAACCCTCCGTCAGGACAGACTGGCTGACTGACACATACGCCGTTGACTGATGGCGGTCATTTCAGTAGACACACTACAGCTTAGACTAAAGAGAGTTTTTTGGTAGCAGAGGGTCAGAGAACACCTTTATAATCCTCACAGACAAAAAGATACTGATCTCCAGCTTGGTACTAAAGAGCTTTGGAGTCTAGGGATCAGCACCGGATCAAATGTCAGACGTCAGGACCCGCAGGAGGGATGGAAATGTTGTTGGTATATGTTTACACGGCCAAGGGAGTGCTTTCGTTCAGGGCTGGATAAGAACATTCAATCATTTGAACTGTGGTTTAATGCCCCCCCCCCCCCCCCCCCCCTCCCCTTCTTGCGAGCTTGGCACCATCCCCTTGTGTGGCTGACTTGGGCTGTGTAATGGTTGCTCTGGTGGGGTTTGACTTTTCTGACCTCTCTCTAACTACATGAACGTTTCATGGGCCTTGGAGCAGCTTTTTTCTCCGGGTGTCTCGAGGGCTGTCTTAAATACCGACACTTTTCTGTAAACGTCCACTGGCAAACTCTCGAGGAGCACTAAAGATTGTTGTGTTTTCCTCAACGTAAACATCATTACCTCTCTCTCTCTCTCTCTTTCTCCCTCTCATCAAAAGTCATAAAAGATCTCTAATGGCAACCAAGCAAGCAACAATTTCCAAGCTAGAGTAAACAATCCGAGAAGTGAAATAAGCAAGCTGGAGAGAAATAGGAAAATGGAGTGTTTTGTTGATGGAGTCTGAGTTTCTTTGGATAAGAGCTGTGATGTTTTTTTATTGATATGAGTCTACCCTCACGCTGATGTCACTGTAAACATAAGCATCTCCTAAACCACAACAAATTTCATTTTCATTGACCGTCCTCCGTCTTTAACTTTGTTAGAAATAGACGCAATGAAGGAATGTGGCATTCGAGCCAAAACCCACTCAAATGTTTTCAATCAATGTGCCAGTGTTCTCTTCATTAGGAGGGTTGCACCTTTAGTTCCATTAAACTGTCCACATTAAAGATTTACTGAGATAACTATGGCGCTAAAGAGTCGCCTGGAGCTTTTTTTCACTCCTCCACTTTATTCTCATGTCTGCGTTAGTCAGCCGCATTTCACAGTGCTTTTACTGATGCCTCAGCAGACGTGGGGAGGAGGTTACAGGTGAATGGCATGACTGTACTCAAACAGAAACATAGTCTGAGATATGGGTGCACAAACTGACTTCAAAAGTAGCTGCCCCCATAAGTAGAGCATGAGCTTCACAGTAGCTTTGTCAGTAAGAGCATGTTGGTAGACTGACATCTGGCACTGTACAACATGATTAGAGAAGGTTTGAGGTCATCTCCTGAAACATAATCAGACATACGCATAATCAAATGTTTCCCAGCCTCAAATTAGAATATAACAAACACATCAGTTAAGACACTGCACAAACCAAGCAAGCCACTGAAAAAAACAGTAAAAGAAAAAGAAAAAGAACCTTAATTAATTTTAATCACAACCTAAAATATGCTACCATTTCTGATCAATGGACTATGAGCAGAAAGTGTGGTGGGAGATACCTATAGCCCTGAGGACTCTTTTACTCCAAAAGAAATGAAAGGATCTGGCTATTCTTTACACCATGAGCAAAGCAATCTGGCATTCCTATAAGTGCCCCCCTCCCTCAAACAAAAAAAAGAAAAAAAAAAAAAAGTGCCAAGCATAAAGTGCACGGGCTTCAGTTTGATGACAGCCCCAGTCTTGACTTGCTAAGAAGAGCCATTCCGACTGCTCTTCCAGGAGGGTTGCGGCTCTAGACCATTCCACTGAGAATGCCTTTAGCATCTCATCACCACATCATAAATGGAACCAAAAAAGACACTGTATACAACCATCAGACTCTAACCACCAGAGCCTCATCTACCACAGGATGGGACATTCAGTCTAGGATGTGAGCGGAGCTTGGGCCAGTGGACGACACACTGGAATGAGAGAAATACTTCACAAGACTTTCTGTAGTTTCAGCGAAAATAAATCGGGATCTGAAGAGGGTATTTCCCCCACTTTTTCTCTTTGTTATGATTGTGCATCATAATTTCAGCTCTACTGTTACACCATAAATTGAATGGAACAATAAACAGCAGAATGATTTGTTTATTGTATGCATGTATTTATACAGAGGCAATAACTCTATAAGGCTTTGCTACTGTCATTTGTGGGACGGGATCTCCAGATACATCTTTGCACATTAACAACATGCCTAGATTTTTTTTTTTTTTTTTAAAGAAAATGATGAAATGTAACATCATGTGTATTTGCTCCAAATTCTCTCAGATTATATCTGATTTAGGAAAGTAATATCATGTCTACATATTCCATCCTGCCATGTTAATCCACTTAAATCAAAACGCCATATTCCACAACGCATCAAAACACAACGCTCATAGAAAAATCATCTGAGTGATCAAGGGCTTCATTGTGAAGACTGTGGTGTGCCACAGAACATATTTTCTGAAAGCCATGAACATCTTAGCCAGACGTCTCAAGTGGAAACAGCAACCCGGAGAACCAAAAACCAGATCAAAGGCCCAGCCCAACTGCCTCTAGACCGAGTCAATGTCGGCAATCTTTGTGTTAGAAGTGGGATCAAAGCTATGTCACAGGACCGATGGAAGATTTCCACCAACAGCACAAGCTGATCTTTGTGCCTGAGCACTGTGTCAAACTGAACACTGAGGTCTTCACACATTGTTTACAACAGCATGCAGGCCATGTACAAATTGGGAATTAAAAAGGAGTCAGTTTGGTCTGGTTCTCCATTAAAATTTATAGAGCACAAGGAACAATGTGTGGTTAACCCCAACAGTCAGAATGATCGATACAAAATTGGTGGCAGAAGAACAAAAGATAGCCTTTAATCTGTTTGAACTGTCCATTGATCACACCGATGCTATGTCAGTCTGAGAAGAAGTGTTGCGTTCCTGCTCACTCCTGGCTGTTTATCCTGACCTCTCTACCATAGACTGTGTAGGGGTACCTTTTGTTTACCCATAATCCTCTTGGTGGATAATCCACTCTTGTTTAAGTGCAATCTATTTTTTTTTTTTGAGGGGGCGCAGTGGTGGTGGGCAGCACTGGCAGTATTAATCATCTTGTTTTCTCAACACATTTTATTGCTGCAGCTTGGGCAGGACCATCTGGTCAGAACGCCGATGGACTACAGGATGTATAAGGGCCCTGTGTTTCATACAGAGTGAGGGGGTTTTCTTTGCCCCCCCCCCCCCTTACATTTGCTCTCATTTCCTGGAGACCAACTGACAAGGTCAACGTAAAGGCCAGATTCTATGCTAAGCTTCGAGGACTTCTGCCAATGATATTATGGCCCTATTCAAATGGATAAACTCAATTGTAGACTAGCTTTATCCAAACACTCCCAGCTGTTTACATTCATTAATGACTACAGGAAGGCTTGGAGAAGCACCATAAAGGTCAAGCAGTATGTGATCTGACTCTGTATGTAAAATTTGAATCTACAAATGTTCAAAATGTGTAATCCAGTTTTTGACAATAAATAGATTCACCTCTCTTCGCAAGCAGGTCTAGTCAACATTAAGGTAGATGTGTTCCACAATATTATTGAACTTAATAAAAGGGAACCAGTCATGGGCTGAAAAACCATGAATACAGATCTCAGGAAAGAAAAGAAATTGGAATGACTCACTGAATAAGAGTGAAGTGACAAGAAACCACAGAGTTTGTGGGAAAATTCCAGATCATTCTGTAGCACAATTCATGCTGCAATGTTCAGCAAAGCTTGAGAACATCTCACAGCATTGATCTCCACTGGGAGTAAGACCTAATGTTTAATGCCTTTTGAAAACCCAAAGAATGTGGCAGACTTCAGGGTGGCGCAGCAGATAAACACTACAGAGCGTAAGCAGACAGATCTATTGAAAATTTACCGCATGGGTTCTTGAATCAAGGGCAAACAACCTATATCAAGTTATAACAATCATACAGAAATTTTCATGGACCGTGTTTTTGTATAATGAAAAATTTAGGTGACATTTTGATTAAAAATCTGGCTGACTGTGAAAAAGCTTTGGAGAGCGCAAACTTGCCTTGAATTGTTCAGCTCAATAAGTGGTACATCAGCACACAACCAGAGCTGACATTTCAAAGGAAACACAAAGTTCAAATTCAGGTCAAAATAATTATCGGTGTGTTTTTATTCCACTGTGTGTCTTTGGTATTTGAAGTTCTCATTTCAAACACATTTAGCCAAAATCCCTGACAAAGTCATTTACTGCTGAAACCCTGGGTCCGTACACATCAATTTTCCCACCAGATCAAAAGTATGAAACTTTCTCTTTAAAGTCAATGATTGGACAGTGTACCGAGCCAATGAATCGGATGTGTACGCCTTTTCCTTATCCAGAGTCCTTAGCTCGCCACTAAATTACTCACAAACTGAAAAAAAAGGAAACTGTCACACCACGTTGGCAGTCCAAGCACGTATACACTAAGTTCTTAGCGTAAAAACAGAAACATGTGGGGATGCCACAATAGAGATATAGCTGTTGCCTCTCCCGCGCTCTCTTCTGCTGAGAGAGACATCAAAGGACGCGATCGCTTCTGTCTTCCATGAGAGCCCCAGTTTGGTCTTGGCATTTCCCCATTTAGAGCCTGTTACTCTGCCTCACTGTTCAAAGGAAGTGAAAGAGCAACCGAAATTGAGAGGGATAAGGGATTGCTGGCAATGACTGACTCCTCCTCTGAGCACGGAGAGATGCGTCCCGTGACCTGATTAGAGGAGAACAGACAGGGTTCCGTAGGAGTCAGCGGTGTACTCTTTCACTCTCCTTTCTTCCCTGCACACGAAGAGAGAGAGAGAAAAAAAAACACGCAGAAAAAAGGGTTGTCGAAAACAAAGCGAGGTAATGTGTCAACCTGGAAACCATTTCCACTGGCACAGAAGCGTTCTGATGAGGTCATTCTGCAAAAATGCCAAAACGACTCTGACTGTAACGTAAGCCAAAGACTTTGCTGACCTTGTTTTTCTTTTTCTTTCTTTTTTTTTTTTTTTTTACAAACACATCATCCACAAGTTTGTGTCTGTGATCTCAGTGATTAAGTGCTTTTGGAAACACTTAAATTAGGTCAAAATTCAAAGCAGTTCATTGAAATAAAAATTACTGGCAGCTCATACGGACAGTATACACTTTCCCAATATTCAAGTCTGAGAATCTTAGCTAATTATTCATAAATCTTTTATAAATAATAAAAAATGGATTTAACTGAGCTGAACTGGACTGAATGCTTTCACTGCAAAAAAGGCTACCAAGAAACAGGCTGAAGCCACATACATTGGGAAAATACACTTTTAAATTGTGGTCACAGTCATTAGTTTGCTGGAATAAAACATCCACAGTCTTAACGAATAGCTCCACTACAGGCGGCACAGACCTAGGGAACAACAGTACTCTCAAATGATCAATTCACATTTCAGTCAATGGACTGGGGACACACACTCCAGATCCAGAATGTTTACCATAAGTGCATAGTACATAATTTAAGATATTCCTTTTCAGCCAGACTAAGGACTTGGTCTGACAGAAAACCCTCCCGCAAAGGAACTGAAAGATGTTGTGTAAGGTGAATGAGCATCACAGAACTAGTCATGCATGAACGGGTAGAGTGAGGGGGAAAAAAGTGTGTGACAGTTAGAGGAGAGAGAGGGAGATAGAGGGAGATGGAGAGACGGAGAGAAAGAAAGAGACTTTTGCATTATGTACTCCCGGGTACCATTCTGTTCTGACCCAGTTCTAATACCAACACAGGAGAGTCTGCCCTGAACTGCACTCTCTCTCTCCCTGCCTTGTCTAGCAGAATCACACTCCAGACACCACAAACACACACACACACACAAACACACATTAAAACACACACACGCACACACACAGACATAAACACACACACAAACAAACAAACAAACAAACACACACGCATACACACACACACACACACACGCTCACACACACACACACACACACACACACACACACACACACACACACACACAGACAGACAAACTAAAGCTTTGTAGAAGGTATGTTCAATAACCCTAAGTCCCTGAACGCCCATGCTGATGAATACCCAGCAGAGCTGAGGAGTGCAGAGTCAGAAAAAGCCCATCTGCTACACAGGAAAACAACTGCAAAACAGCTGCCGGCTTTCCTCTATCACTCCTATTTTCCGCTACGCAGAGGGACTTTACCACCTCTGTCTGAGGCACATAGTCTTTCCCTCGTTCCAGCACATGCCACACTCTTTCGACTCTCCCCACTCTGTCCTCTTCCCGTTCCTGTGCGGCATGGTGCCCCAATAACAAGACACGCAATCAACCATTTCCACAACTGTCTGGAATGATGGGTCATTGTGCAGCAGTCTAAACACTGACTGGGGGCAATGACAGAAGCTCTCATCACTGATGCTGATTAGAGTTTAGGACACAAATACTTGTAGTCTCTGACGAGCAGGGCAGTATGGAAAAGCCCATTGTGTCTGAGTTCTGGAGTAAAAAGTTTGGACAATGGGGAGGACAACAGGCGTTCTTCATGAATACTGCTCGGCCCTGGACGTTCACAGATAAACAGGAAGCTGATGTAAATGCCAGCTGGCCCCTGACCCTGTCAAAAGGTTTCATAAGGTCTGGAATTTGTGATACTGGATTTGGATTTGGAAAAAAAAGGTAATGTTCTAAATTGTTGAAGCGTAGCTCATTGGGAAGTTGATAAAAGAGGCCTAATGTAAAACATTCTCCACTGTATTTTCTGATAAAGAGTAGCCAACAGCTAAATCAAAATTCAATTTAATAGAAAAGTTACCAGTACAGTCATTTGAGTAGATGAACAGAGAATGAGTAAAGAAAAGAGAGTAGAGAAAAGAGAGAAGGGAGAGAGAGAGGCAAAGAGAGAGGGGAGCGACAAAGAGAAAGAAAGAGAGAGAGAGAGAGAGAGAGAGAGAGAGAGAGAGAGAGAGAGAGAGAGGGGGGGGGGGGGAGAGAGAGAGAGAGAGAACGTAAACAAATTGTTTAGATAGGAACTTGAATGGTTTTGGGGTTAACCATCGTCAGTGCAGGGTGATGGGCTGACATGTTTGATTAGAGCAATTAAACATGCAGCAATAGTTTTCTTCTGTTCGGAGTAATGCATTCGCTGACATCGATAATTAGTTCTCACTGACACGGATTATGAACATCATTTACAAGCACAGAACTGTGTCAGACAAGTGGAAGAAAAACCCACAACAGGTCAAATAGGGGCAAAAGAGCTATAATAGCATCGGCTTCTCATAAACAAATCAGTACAATGATCTTCAGCGTTAATTACCGATTAATTACCACAGTGGCACAGGCTGCTGCCCCCCGCCACTGTACAGAGTTTAGATCGTGGATAACAAGAAGTCAGAGAGAGAGAGTGAGAGAGAGAGAGAGAGAGAGAGAGAGAGAGAGAGAGCGAGAAAAAACTGGAAGACTGAAGGAACTTTTTCTAGGTCTCTTCTTCACCTCAGGATGAAGATGTGTGAAACTGTCAGGCTTTTTTTTTTGTTCCTGCTGCACTCTTTTGAAGCAGCGAGTCAGACTTCTAATGAGTGAACTTTTAGTTCCAACACTTGCTGTCAAGGTGCAGCTGAGGCGCATTCCCAGGGGCACAGAGCTTCCTTCAAGAAACTTTTGACACAGACAGTGAACAGGCTTCGCTTGCCAGGTTTCTCATTCTTTATTTCAGACCGTTCAATTTGGAAAAAATCTACATGGAGGCACTTGCTGGGAAATGCAACCTATGCGATACAAACTGATTCGTTTATTCTCTCTGCAGACACAGACAGAGATGTGTGATATCTCTGTCTTAGCGCAGTGTGCCTAGCTAGCATGTATATATCCATCTATATAAAAAGGAACACAAAATCAAGGGTTAGGATTCCCCTCCCCCCCATCTCCGCCCACCTCAAATTAACTCTCTTTTCATCCATTGGGATGTCTATCTTTAAGCTCTTCAAAAAACTGTGCATATTCTGCCCAGAGTTTGCATGTCCCTTTCAAAAATACACAAACATTTCCAAAAGGATCAACTGGCCTCCAGTTCATGCAATGTGAAATGGAGTTTTGCCTTAACCAAAACGGGCAGGACATTTTCCAAAACCTGTGTCTCTAAGGACCAGTGCTTGTTTTTCTCTGGATACAGGAAAAAAAAAAGTTCCCTGGCATGGCCAGGGACTTGTGAAATGGAGAAATATTAAAACATACTCCTAAATGTCAAACGCCGCTAAAAAAAGGTACCACGTTTCAAAGCAAGGATCATATTTGCACAAGTTTTGGGTTCTTTTCTTTTTATTCCAATGAATGTGAAAGGACGTTGAGGGGTGTCCAGGAAAATCTGAGAAATAAGATGTGTGTTTCGCTGTACCAATGAGACACTGAGCAATAATCTGTGTAGCATCAAAGTAATCCTTTGTGCTGGAGCATTAGTGTCTGAGTGCTGTGTTTATCACTGGGATATTGCCAGTGTGCGTGACAGAGAGCTCAGGATAGGGGGATACTTGGCAGACTGGAAGAGGTATGTCAGAGTCTGTCCCACAGCCATGGGGGGGATGGGACACATATACACATACGGAACACAAAGCTTGGGGGGTATGGGTGGGAGAGAGAGAGAGAGAGAGAGAGACAGAGAGACAGAAAGACAGACAGACAGACACACACTGAGATTAATTAACTCTCAGAGTGGTACAGGACGACTTAAACACTTGTTCAGTGTTAATCTTAATATGAAACTTGTAAAAATTTATATAAAAATTTGCTTATGAATTTATTTGAAAGAAAACTAAGATAGATATCAACAAACATGACGCATTCTCATACCCCCCCCCCCTCCAAAACATGACACACAATCACTCAGCCTAGACTCCCTAACACACACAAAGGTTGTCCATGCCAACAGCACACAGCCAGTTCATTCATCTGTAGATCAGAGCCAATCCGTGAAACTCCTCCTTGTTCTGAGATGCCAAAACTGTGATTGTAAAGAGGCGGGGCACAGAGATTCATTCAACTCCCAGCCGGCTTACCCCACTTCTGCCCCTGCTTGTTGCTAAGCACTTGTCTACATTCAGCACTGGTAGTGAAGGAGTTAATAACCAGGATTATGCAAGAGCACGCCAAGCTGCTTTTACCCCATTCTGCTCACGCGCGTCGCCAAATTAGGCATTCTGTGAGTTTGGATCATCAGCTTTTGGATGCAGATAACAGCACATATTTGACATTCATATGGGTATAGGGGTGGTTTATCTTTGGCGAAACCATGCCAATCTGTGGGCATCTCTCCCACCAGAGATGGTTGAAAGGTGTACCTCTGGTTTGATGGGTTTAGGTTTGTGGAAAGTTTGCTTTGTTCTTTAAGTTAAAGATGTGCTGAAGTTCTTCATGTGTGGGAATCTAAATGAAAACCCTGATCTGATATTCGTATTTAGACATGTTTTATAAAACCACCATGTGAGGTCGAAAAGATTTACTTCATGATGGAAGTTCATTTACAACAAACACCCGTAAGGCCTTGTAGGCTGATTTTGAAATCTACGTAGGAGGAAAAATTCCTTTTTTTAAAAAAAAGGAAAGAAAAAAAAGAACAAGAGATTGTGAGATTGTGTAGTACTAATAAATCCACCACAAACACAAACACACACATGCATGCGCACACACACACACACACACACACACACACACACACACACACACAGTGGGGAATCTGAGCGGGGAATCTGTTTGCCAAGGGGCTGTTGTGGAAGTATAGAGGGAAGGTTGATTATTTGAGGCTCCAGACATGCGATAGGTCTGGCAGAGACCCAGGGCTTTGGAACAAGCCTGTTTAGCATCAGTCTACATAGACAGAGTTATCAGAGAAAGAAAGAGAGACATGTCTGGGCCCTCCACTCCCCAAAAGCATTATAGATAGCCTTGTGCTGCTTCTCTCTGAAAAGCAGGGTGAAACATTAATCAAATTCATCAATCTCCCTCACAACTTAAGCCTGAATGATCCTGTATAGACTGTCTCATTTATACTTCTCCCTCACACTGTGTCTGATTCTCCACTGTATTGTCTAGGGATAGCTTAAGTCTCTGGTATAGGTTTTTATTTAAAAAAAAAAAAAGAAATACAAAGAAAATTCATTCTGATCTCCATATTTATTCATTCTATTTCACAAGTTGTTTACAGACATAATGTATACACCTGGAGCAAGTACATTAGGCACAAACCAGTGAAGAGTAATCACTTGGTAGGTTTATGTTGATAATGCTTTGCATTGTGTCACTACACTGTAATAATAATGAAAACTACATTCAAATGAGCTCTTTTTTTTTTCCTCAGCATGCTCCGCAGTGTTTAATGTAGTGAGGAAGAGAATGTACTTCAGGGGATAGTCCACTCATTTAATATTTCTCTTTGTATCTAAACACACACACACACTCACTCTCTTTCTCTCTGAATGATCTAATTTGAAAGTGCCAAGAGAAGACTAATTAGATTTACACACAGAAAACTGTCACAATTTCAATATTGAAGTAGACATGTAATTCTGAAATAAAGCATCATTTTTAATTGCCGAAAACTTTAACTGCTTAAATCAACAAAAATGTTTTTCTGTGATCGCTTGACATACCATTAAAAAAATCCTATTCACTTCTATGACTCATACGACTGCTTCCAGTTTCTCCTTATACCTACATGTCTGATGAATATTGAGTATAAACATATTCTGGTCCTAGAACATCAAAGACGTCTTTGCTTTTCCACTTACAAACCATGACTGCAGTAGCCCAGTTTTCTTGACTTGTATTCTTGCCTCAGAGTGACGTGCAGCTAATGTAAACGTGAGCTTATGCACTAATGCATCCACGGTCGCTCAAAACCAGAGGCAACCGCTTTGATCCACTTTTTTTCCCGCTCCACGCTCTCCGGTCTTAGGTCCCTTGGGTGCCGAGAAGCACTGTCAGTTGTTTTTTGAAGAACTTGCAATCGGAAACCTAAGAATGCCCCATATCACTAAATCTTCAGTAAACACACAAATATGAAACTGCAAAGGAACTCAATCTTGCTGTGTTACTACAAGATCTTTTGTTCTTTTTTCTCCCTCAGAAAGTTTTCTGCTGAGCCCTTGGCTGGTAGCCAGGGATTTCATTGAATGATGGCAGCAGATTGGTAGAGTGTCTCCTTAAATTAGACAGTAGATTCAGTAAGAGAATTAAGGCCACTTTTGGCCCTGTAAAGTGATGATGTGAGACGATATCTCTTTGAATGCAATCTGAGGAAAAGAGAGGGATTATTGTTTCACAGGCATTTCATGAAATTAGGTAAAAGGTTTCGCATGAATGTCACAAAGGAGCCAGAGTCTCTGCTGAAAACTGGAACTGGTAAATGACCAAAGAATATTCCAGGCAAGGCATTGAGGGGAAGTCCCCTAAAAAAAAAAAAAAAGTTGTTTTTGGGCAAAGTTACAGTTATTGACATGGTCTGGGTATCAAGCTAATCAGATCCTCATTTCAACCACAGAGGCCTGGATCATGGGTGGCTAACAGGTCAAGAAATGTACAAGGAGGGGCTATTTAAAATAATCACTATAGATTTTGTAAAAAATGAGATGTCAGCAATTTTACATTTTTTTCACCACTGTGTTCTATCCTTAAAACAGCTCTGTTGATGGAGTTTTGATACATTATATGTTAGCTGAGTTGAAAGACTAATTAGCATCCTTAGCTGCAAACAGTTGGAGCACACAAGGACATGGTTCAGCTAGTTCTCGGGTCAATTAATCCATTCTTTCTGGCCTTAAGGATGCTAATGTTAGCCTCATGACACCCAGCTCTCACAGGCACTGGACTGCAGCAAATCCCCACTGATAAAGTCGTTTTAAAGTAAAAAAAAAATCCTAAACAAACCAAAAAAAAACAGCTGTGGAGAAAACTTGTCTTTAACTTTTTCTGTCATCTGTCAACTTTTACATCTTTCTCTCATATTGTTCAACTTTTCCCCTCTCATTCGTGAGAGACAGACCAACTGACATATGTCTGTATGGTGCACCATTCAAACGGAGGTAAACAGAATGGCCTTTCCTGCGTGTGCAGGCATCCTTCACATCAGCTCCACAAGGTCTGCTAAGAATGGGTATGATGTCGTCAGGATACAGCTGGATGCTTTTGAGAGAATGGCGTCCTTGACAAGCCTATTGAACGTATTCTTCATTCCTGTGCACCCACACTTCCATTCTTAATAAAAGACGAATGTTTACCATCGAACATCCTTTTTCACAGTTCGGTAAGATGAATAGCTATACTTCGCTGTTTGTTCAATCTTTCATTTCCCTCAGCTTTCAAACATTTTTTGGCATTGTTTGCTGTCCTTGTCACAGAGAAAGTCCACTGGAGGTAATGGAATGAGTTGACTCGGTTGGATGATAACACAGAATGACACACCTTTGCCTTGATACAGAATGACACACCTCACAAAAAGTATAATTATGTTCTAACATAATTATGATATTAGAGTATGGTGTACCATTCATGTAATTGTTAGTGCCCTTACCTCAACATTTGTGTGATAACTAAAAGTAATAACGCTAGCAAAAGCGTAAATCTGTACTTCCACGGTAATAATAATGAACTACAATAGGTAAGATACAGAAAAACAATTCTGAACAACTAAAGTGAGTAGAAGCGAAAAAACTTTAAACGAACCACTGAGCATTTGCGTCATTACCTGAGCATCATCTGGGACCAGACTCACAACACATTTATCTCCCCTGGAGATTTCAATTCCTGAATCACCACGTAAGCTTCTTAGTCAGTACAGCAAGAGCTGTGCGGTATAAAGCTAGCTCTCCAGCACACTGTGAGGTAATCCAATTTCTGTCTGCCAGAAAACACAGTAATCCCAACAATCTCTGTGCCTCTGGATGACTGATGACACCTCGAGGATAACCGAACAGAAGGGAAGGAGAGACGGGAATAAAACAATAAGTTATGGTTTCTC
>NC_044498.1:37288535-37348535 GCF_902362185.1 Chanos chanos | reverse complement strand
GAGAGCCCACACATTTCAGACCCACTTGTCATCCCTCCTGTGACAGGAAACCGCTTAAACAATGACTAATGGTTAAAGGGGAGGGGGATGGGGGGGGGGGGGTTACTCTAAGGAAGCCATGGTCTGAATTAGAGTATTTTAGCCCCTTCTTCCTGCTGTGGGTGTGTGGGTTCAGTTTTGCATGCGTGCTTGTGTGTGTGTGTGTGTGTGTGTGAGTAAGAGAATGATGTATAGATAGATTGGCGTGTGAGTAAGAGCATGTGCATGTCTGTGGCTTTCTGGCTTTCTGTTGGTGTCTCTGCCTGTGTGTTTGCGTATGTGCGCACGTGCGCTTGTGTGTGTGTGTGTGTGTGGGGGGTAAGTAACTGATGTAGGGACGGTTTAATATTTGTCTCTCTGTGATTGCCCCTGTATGCATGTGTGTGACACATTCTGCTGTGCAGTCTTTTCTCCTTTCACTGGATCTGTGCGTTTTAATCAGTGCCACCACTAACTGACTAATCTGTGCTGTGAACCACATCCACTCCTATTCTGGGTGTGCGGCAGGACGCTTTGATGCCATTCCCCAGAGATAATATTAAATGTGAAGGTGAGGGTTAGGGAAGTGGTGTGGGCGGGGGTTTCGTGCTAAAGCCTGGGATATTTGAGCGGTCTGACCCTAAACTGTGGAATGCCGGAAATCCTAGTCTGATTGTGTGCTCTGTTTGTTTGAGTTCAGACAGCTCTAAGGACAAGAATGTGTGACCTACATTCTCTCCCTCCTCAGTCTGCCCTTCAGTCTCTCCTTCTCCTCTCTCACTCCCTCTTTCTCTCTCTTCACATCTCCCTCGCTTTCACTCTGCCTCCGCTTTTTTCTGTTTTTTCCTTAATACGAAATTTGAACAAAGACAAAAGGCAAACAATTAGATGGTCAAGCATGTGTTTACTGAGAGACTGTCCAAACTGAAATATACTATTTCAAAAACATTATATGTAATACTATTTACAAACAGTAAAGATGTGCGTAGTTATTACTTGTTTCAAATCATGATCGCGATAATATTTTGAGAGAATTTGAAAGAATTTGATTGCTTGGTCTCCAATTTTCAAACAGAAGCTCAGTAAAATCTCAATGGGTTTAGAGAGTATTGAAGCCAATCGTGAGAAAGGTAGGAAAGGGTTAAGTGTGCGATGGAGAGAGGGGAGGAGAAGGGAGGTGGGCCGGAGAGAGAGGCGGGGTGGGGGGAGGTGTTGCGGGGGGAGCATAGCATTGGACAGAAATTAAATGGAGTCCAAGGTGCTGAGTCATTAGATTCTGTGCCTTTTATTACCTGCTGCGTCTCTCCGGCTTTATGGGTAGGGCAGGGCAGGGAGGGGAGACCGGGGGGAGTCACTGGCTCAGACTGCCTGCCTTTACCGGAACCTTCTCTCAGGACAAGTCTGCACAGCCCTGCAGCACACCTATATACACAGTCCAGAGGCTCTGTTTATAGCCCAGTCATACTCTCTCTCTGCTTTGTGATGAGGGAAGACTTAAAAGGCACGGCCGAGATGGATTGCTCTCTCTCTCTCTCTCTCTCTCCCCTCCTCCCATCCTCTCTCTTTCTTTCTCTGTTTCAAAGCGTGTTTGTGCACAAGACTATACTATGCATGTCCTTGGGTGTCATTGTATGAATGTATTCTATAGACTATTGTGTTCCTCTATGCCCATACAAAGCACATTTTCTTGGAAAACTCTGTTATATGAGACTATTTCCAGTTGGAATTTATTTTGTTTTTTGACAGTATGGATGGTGATATGTGGAGAACCAGGTTAAAATGAATCATTCTTTGTGTGTCATTCCACCTAGAGAAACGAGTTAGTGCACTGAAGCAAAGAATCATGGCATTTTTTTCTCAGCTGAAAGTGGTTGAATGCTAGCTTAGGCACCGCTCTGTCTCCAACTAATTCAGCCATCAGAGCAAAGAGCCAATAAATGGAAGCATTTTCCTTCATTCCATCACCCTCTCTTTCTCTCTCTCTCTCTCTCTCTCTCTCTCTCTCTTCCTTTCTCTCTCTCATTAGTTTCATTACCCAGTAGTCTGTGGGCTGGATAATGCAGTATGGTTTGGCTGCATTTAGCTTTCCCCAAGGGCATTTCGTAAACAACTCTCATTGCCTCTCTCTCTCTCTCTCTCTCTCTT
Organism: Chanos chanos; assembly: GCF_902362185.1. NCBI lineage: Eukaryota > Metazoa > Chordata > Actinopteri > Gonorynchiformes > Chanidae > Chanos > Chanos chanos. The sequence goes on along the minus strand of NC_044498.1, from coordinate 37,346,372 downwards.
TCTCTCTCTCTCTCTCTGCTGTTTATTTCCACAGAGGTATAGCCTACACATACTGCATTATTTGCCATGGTATTAATACAGAAAAACAACTGCAGCCAGCACCAGGAGATGAGTGTCATTGCACATCCAGCAGAGCAAGGTCACAATACATGAAATCCTCTCATTCATACACATGGCAGTATTTTACAGTGCTCATTGATTTCTTCATATTAGGCCTTGCTCAGAAGACCCATGAAATGCCAAACCTATGGTTTTAAATCCAACCAGAGCACAGACATATCCATTTTATGCTGTTAATTGGATGCTTGGCTTTGATACCTGTTTTGTTTTGTTTTGTTTTGTTTTGTTTTTGCCTGTGAGTTCAGTTCAAAAAGCTGTCACTTTTACATTTAGCATAAATAACATCATCCCTTCATCTTCGGCATAAAAAGCTAACAGACAACCTTTTCAATGATTGAGAGAGTAGGGCTCCAGAGACGTGCTCTGTGAATTTTTTTTTTTTACTAGAAATATGCAGAGTCATTGTGTGAGCTGGGTAAACATTTCTAACTTTATTCATGGTACAATTGCGCAAGCTCAAGCACAACAGGAGTTACATGAAGCAGTATACAGCCTGACAAATTTTTCTGAACTTAACACTGTCCTATGTACCTCAGGGTGTGAGAACATTGCAATGAACGCATTCTTGACATGTTTTAGATTCTCCTCATCACACACACACACATACACACACACACATACGCCCACAGAGAGAGTGATGTAAGTGTTGTTTTCTGTGTCAAATAAACACGCTCAGACTATTCACAGATTCACTTGTGACTCTCTGATGTGGAAATGAACTCTGACTCATGCAGGGGGTGAACCATGTGAGCAGGGAATGGAAAATGTGGAGTTCACTACTAGATTTACTGATACAAGAATAATGCTTCTCTTTTAGTTTCCATGACCAGAAATAAGCGTCTCAGCCACCGAGCAATGATTCATGAGCACTGTTCTTAGGAATCTTAAGGTTTTTGCTTCTCAGCCACCTTGGCTTAAACTTGCTTTCACTTTGCTGCAAACTCAATGACCACCCAAAAGAAACAAAAAAAAAAAAGAAAAGAAAAAAAAAATCCACCCTGATTATGTAAAGGTTTATGCTTAAAAAAAAAAAGAAAAAAAAAAGCCAAAGCCAAATGTCAACATGACTTCTTCAATGGACTCTTTGTTAAGAGCGTATTTGCAGTTGAATTTCAGCCAAAGGTGGAACTGAAAGAATTGTTTGTGATGGGGTGTATCATTATCGTCACAGTATCTGTTTCTGTTGTCTAAAGACAGGTTTGAGAAAAGATGACGATAGCCCTATTCAGCCCCGTGAATGCTAACACTGCCCTACTGAGTTACACCGACAAATCCAGTCAGCGCAATAAAGACATGTACATATCAGTCCTCATTAAGTCCTTGCTGTTAAGTTAACACTGCCATGTAAAATATCTGCTGCCCAGTTGACATTTGACCAACGTTTGCCCTTGAGTACACTGTAGGGGGATGTATAGAGAATAAATTTGAGGAACATTACGTCTACAGTGTGAAAACATGTCACACACAAAAACAACTCCTCTTCCTTTGAAAGTGACTCATTCTCTCGCAGAAAGCATTGACGGTGAAGCCTACAGACCACAACTGCACTGGCTCACAGCGCTGTTGAAAAACAGGCCAAACAGTTGACAATTATCCATCCGTGTGATGGAAACACCCTGCTATCTTTCAACACTTCAACTTTCAGTTCTCACAAGTGTGTGTGGGGTGTGTGTGTGTGTGTGTGTGTGTGTTTTTTGGTTTGAGCATGTGCATTACTGCAACACTAACCAGCCAATTATAAGATTTGTACTGTAAAATTATCTCTGACTATTCCAACCTTGGCAACAAGCCACAGCAAGCACCTCTGATGAAATGCAGTCCACAAAATTCCAGTGAAAACATCACTCCGCATGAATGTTCAAGTCACCTCAATGAGCTATCGCTGAGAAAGCCAAAATTCCACTTGTATGAAACACTCCTTTCCGGAACCGCCTCATGAGGTAACCATAGCAAACTGATTGATTTATGTACACAACGGAAATTCTTCATGATATTTTACTGTGAGATGCCAACACTGATGACCCTGTTTAAAAAGGTCATCAAAGTTTGCTGTCAGAGAGGGAAATACGACTCACACCGTCCCACGTTCTCTGTACCGTGGAAGGAAATATGAATAGAGAGTCAGGCATGTATTGGAAATGATGAGTCTTGAAGTCATTGAGGCCACCGTGGTGAGAGACAGCAGGTCTAGGTATCATTAGTGAGGAGCTGAGTGAGTAGCTAACTCCATCCCCTGAGGAGGACTTTCTGCAGAGATTCATCTTCCCCTCTGACTGATGATGTTATTGTGAAAGGTCGCAACTTTTAATGGGCTTCCTCCAGAGAGAGAGAGAGAGAGAGAGAGAGAGTTGGAGAGAAGGGGGGGGGGGTGAGCAGCTCCTCTGGACATGTCTAATGAAGAAAAGGAGTGTCCAGACTGTTACTTGGTAACCATGTGCTTCAAAGGCTTCAGAGTCTCTCCACCAATCAGACAGTCAATTGATCTCTCTCCACATCCCCTGCCATAGTTACTGCACTTTACAATGACACATTCACTTTGACATCATAACTTTCTCACACACTCTCTTTGTCTATCACCCAGTTTCTTTTATTTATTTATTTTTTTACATATACTTGGCAACGAAAAGCAATGTCTTTTGAACCATCTCTCAGATTTCAGTACTCAGTTTTCAGTGTAGCCGCCTTTGACTTTGACAAGTTCCTTGACAATTTAAGCATTGTCTTGAAGTCAGCACCACTTCTTTACCTTCTTCTTAATCTATTTGTCAGCATGTTTTTTTGTCTCTGTCTTCACAGTGCTATTGGAAAGTATAAGAGCATATCCACACTACGCAGTAAACACATTCATAATACTTTACTGGCTGGATGGCTCAGTTACATAAAACTCTGAGCAAGGCTCGTGACCCAGTTAAACGTTCTAGCTCTGCAGAATTTGGTCCGTATTCCATAATGGATATTCCGGCTATTGCTTCAGGAGTTATGTGACAGGGAGTCAGTCAAGACTGTGCGTGAAACTGATCTATGCACACAGCTGGTTTGGGGCATACTGTCTCATCTCAGCTTGGCCATATCTTCTATACGACAAGGCACGCTGGGGGGAATTTCATTCATTCATACATACACACACACACACACCCACACACACCCACACACACACATTCACTCGTTCAAAAATGCCCTTTCACTTCAAAGGAAGGAGGAGAGCTGTGGAGGAAGCAGTGGTAGAGAAGGAGAGGGGAGGGTGGAGAGTGCTGGTGGAGGAGTTAAAAGCGTAGCTCAAATGTTTCTCTGATGAAGCCGGGTGTCAGAGTGATGAAACGAAGGAGTGTAGGTCGGGAGCTGCCGTAGCTGTTTTTTTTTTTTTTTTTTTTTTTCTTTTTCGTCTGCCCTAAACACTCCTCCCCCCGGCTGGCTCTGCTATGACTCATGGGGGATTACGTGTCTGATCTCTTTGATCTGCTTACTGCTGTCAGAGCTATTTTCTCCACCCTGCAGGAGCAAACAGCCGGCGCTCGCTCGCACATATGCACAACACACACACACGCACACGCACACACACACACACACACGCGCACAAGCCAGCACGCACACACACACACACACACACACACACCAAAAGGTTGACCTGAAGAGAATTTCATCTCAACACAAATTGCCTCTGCAGCACTGACTTAATGAACGAAGTTTCAATATGAACGATACATAGAAAAACATTAGTGCTTCCCTCACCCGTGTTACATATGCAGGTATTGAATTTTTTTCTCCTGGTTGTTTTGCAGATATGGAGGGAGGATCTGTTCTCCAGTTTTGGCAGCATTTATTTGTCAGTTACGACTGCCCTCTTAGCAGTTACATACTGTTGGGAAGTTGCACAACATTAGTGAAACACTGGCAGCCAAAACCACAAACTGTTCACCGCTGATGCAAGAAGATTACAGAGGGATGATGGATGCTTCCGTGTGTGAGTGTGGGCGTGTATTTGTTTGTGTGTGTGTGTGTGTGTGTGTGTGTGTGTCTGTCTTTGGAGAAGGAGAGGAACACAGAAGGCAGGGATTAGACTACTGACAGTTACACGGTTGTTGGTAGTAAGTACCAGAGGCAACGGCAAGCGAAGCTATTCTGCCAAGAGCAATACTAAGTCCCTCCTTCTCAGCAGAGATGAGAAATCACATGTGCAATTAACAATGCTGCATTTAATCACACTCATGACTTCACACGCTCGACTATTACAAGTTTACACCCAGTCATAAGATATTTGAACGAGACCGTGTGATAGGCTCTCTCTGCCATGTATTGGTCTGAATAACCTCAGAGACCTGATAACACCTTCGTTCAAAGGGCCAAAAGATCATACTGTGTGCACAGTAGCCCTGTTCTGATAACTCTAATCATAAGAAAACCGTCATTCAAATCAGAATATTGCCTGGTATTTTATGCTACGGCACTTTTAAGCAACTTACTTTCAGCGAGGTCTGATGCGCTAAAACGCTTTTAAAGTCTGTACTGGTACTGGGTCTCATCTGAAGAGCCATCATAAAAGGATGCTGCTCCAATTCCCCTCCGGTTGCTATAGAAACAGCTCACGTTGGGGACACAGCAGGACGGCGAAGAGAGAGAGGGATGGAAGGGGGGGTTGAGTGGAGGGGGGAAGAGTCTGTGATAGAATTCAGCAGCTGGTTGTCATGGAGACTGGCACGGCAGCTTACATAAGTACTCTTTTCAGTGTGTACCAAGCACGGTTGAGTGTGTTCTGGCCCCATAATTAATTCTCAGAGAGCATCTTCTCCTCCGTTAGAATTAAACAATGTCATCCTCGAACGCTCAGCAACAGCAATCATCAGTCTGTCTGCGCGAGCCAAGGTCACTCTCATTTCTCCCCACCAATTAAGGCAGGTTTCAGTGGAGAACAGCTGTGTACCTGAAGCTCCAAGGTGTCATATCACATTATGCCCATTCCACCCCCCACCCCCCCCGTCCTCCAAAGTGCCTACGAACACAGGCCGGCCTAACAGCCCGTGAATTTCGCTACTGTGTTGAGAGATCAAGAGGAGAAACATTAATGAAAACAGTAAATTCTACTATCCACACATTCCCCCTCAAGTCCCAAGACAAAAAAAAACTGTGGAATCATTTAAGAGCCAATAAAGAATACATAAATCTCCTGAAAGGGTATTGCATCAGCTTTCATCATGGATCGCCCAAAATGTTTTATAACTGAGGGGCTTTAAGCGAAGCTGGAGCTCAGTGCTTTCCTCTGTTAAGATTAAATCTATAACTGTCCTTTCATGAGAGAAATGAAATCATCAACAAGAAAAGTGAAAATCATGATGTTTCATATGAGGAATTCACACAGCATTTTACATGTAAGCAGGGGTAGCTCACAGACAGATAAACCAATGCTGTACAAGAAGAATGATCAGTATGAAAACGGTCAAAAGTTTACTTTTTGTCTCTACATAACAGCATAATAGGAAACGGGTACATTGTTTTACATTGTTTGTGAGTCCTGTCATTCACTCAAAGGTGAGTGATTCACATTCTTCTCAAGACATCTTGTGCTCTATATTGACCTTTGTGATATGTGAGTGAGATACAGTTTTATCTTAAGTCCACTTTCACCTCTAGATGCCTTTAACTGGTCTGACTGCCTTGTGAGAACGTAGTCATATGATGTGTTTCACAGCTTAGCTCAACATGCAAAAACAGCATAATGGCCATTGCTTCATGCCTCAGCTGAAAGATGAGATGAGCCACACCGCAGCTCCCTGGACAAGGAAACTAAACATCTGGTACTAGGGCAAACAGAGAACATCCCAACTGACCAGTGTTCTTTGAGAGAATGGAGTGTTTGTTCATTTTTATGAATGACTCTTACATTGATTCGCTGGATACAGGAAAGGCTACAAATCAACAAATCAACACTACTAACACACCAGACTACAACAGTTCAAAGTCTCTCTCTCTCTCTCTCTCTCTCACACACACACACACACACACACACACACACACACACACACACACAGTAAGTCTGTTGGTACTTGTCTGACATTCTTTATTTATGATACATAGTTTGCTAAAGTACACTCTCACCAGTCTGCCTCTGTGTTCTGTTTTGTCCTAACAGAAGCCATGTGCTTCACTGACATGCGTTACGTTAGGGGTGTGTGTAAGTGCAAAAAAAAAAAAAAACGGTCACAAACCGCAGTGTGACAAATGTTTTTCTAACGACAGTGTCACATGACAGAAGGGGGAAGCGGTGGTTCACTGTTCAAGGCGGTCAGTGTAGTGAAGCTAATCTCCTCCCTCTGTCAAACTTCCCTTTCTCTTGGGTTCGCACTTTATTTACTTATTTATTTCTTTTCTCGTCGTTCTTTCACATGCCACACACGCTTAAGAGAACATTCTAATACATATCTGAACCAGGACAAGCACAGGTCCGGCATTTAAACGGGGGAGGCGTGTGCTTGGCGCTCAGATAAGACTACGTTACCAGGCTGAGATGAATAATAATTTAGGAATGTACCATAACAATAGTTACCTTAGCTGGGCGTGACACATAGTACAGTTGCCGTGATGACAAGCATGAGCCATCACACCTTGCAGGCGCATGCTGTGATCACATGATTATGATGTGAACGTGTCAGCGAGCCGGTTCTCACCATTGCCTCACCTTCACTGCAACACCTCGACTGTTCAGACATTTTCTGTTAATCAGATTCTCTCTGCTTAGACTGAGCTTCCTCTTAGTCAACACACTGTTTGTAACTCTACCAGGAATTACATTTTTTTCCACCTGGCCTTGTTTAATTTTAAACAATGGGATGGTTGCGAAACTAAATGAATACTCTGGCAGTTTGACAAACTGTGGGAGTGTCTGTTTGCTTAGCAGAACAAGCTCTTTGTCCTTAGAGAGAGACTATTATTTGGCAGATCCCATCAAACACGGTTCTCATGTTTCATTTGACCATTTCCGACTAGCCAATAGAAAAGCGTCGTCAGTGGGTTAAGGAAAAGCTCCTTATGGGTTACACACACTCTTTGACCTTCTCTAAGTGTGTCAGTACTCTTGCCCCATATTAGGTTGCAGAGTTACGCAACGTGACAACATGACTCTAGCCCAATGGTATTTTCACATGAATGTCAACAGGCGTTTGTGTTTGGGCGAGCCTCAAACTGTCCTGACAGCTGAGCCATGGAGATGCGGGGGATGGAGATCTCTCTGAAACGCCTTGGGCAAAAAGGCAGTGAGCACTGGGAAGGGGAAAGTTGTGTCAACAAATGTGGGCGAACTTGTTTAACATTTTTGGACTGGCCTGGACAATGCTTATCTGGAGGAATGGAAAGATTCTTCTCCTTGTCTCTCTCTCTCTCTCTCTCTCTCACTCTCTCTCTCCATCTCTCATTGTGTGTGTGTGTGTGTGTGTGTGTGTGTGTGTGTAGATATGCCTCTCTTTTTTTCTTTCTTTCTTTCTTTCTTTCTGAGAGTTTCTGTGCATATGTTAGGTCAAACTTTTCTCTAACACACAGAATTGGAAAAGGGGCTTTACCTAACCTTTATAACTTGTGCTTCATTTGTATTTTGGAAATGTTTTATGCCAGTATGCGTAGTGTAATTATGACTGGTATTTACTTGGACTACAAAATTAATAGATACCTTGTTTTTGTTAATTACATGAACTAAGTTTTGGCACAGTGAGGTAATGTGTCAATGTGTTTAATCTGTCAGGAATCTTGATGAAAATGTAGTAGTGTATGTTTCTTGGACCAAGAAGTCTGTTTTTAATACTTATTTTCTATTAGGAACCTGTCACTGATCATGACCTTATGTACTATAAAATCGGTTATTTCTTTTCTTTTAATAATTGACTAAATGGTAATTATTAACCATCATTAATGGATGACCACACTGATATGTCATGAACAGAAATTTTGGCCGCTGTTATGCGTGTGGTGTCACCTCTTCTGCCTGGAGTCTGTTAACACAGACATTGTAATGGGCGGAGTGAAAGATTCATGAGAGATTTTGGACGAGTCTTCATTTAGGAAATGATTATGGCCTCCAGACACATAGTTAAAGTTTGCACAAAAATCACAAACTGAATCCCAGCCATTGATCACTGTATAGTTAAACCAGATGACTTACATTTCCAGATGACATATTAGGAAACATGTGGAGAAATGTTGTGACCACAAGTTAGCTACTGGAAAATTGTGATGTGGCTTCTCTAGGCCCAAGTTTAACCAGTGCGATCTTCGAAAATCTTGAAGTGCATTTTGCAGATTGGAAAAATGGATACAGTTGCTAGAATGTTTACCAGTGACCTGACAGAATATTCACCTTTAAGCAGAATACCCACCTCTTCAAAACCTTTTTTTGTGGGAAAGATTGGGAAAAAAATTTAACACTCAACCTTTGTTTACCCCTCGACTCACATTTTATTTAGCCTGGAGGTTTTGATTCCGTACTAATTTATCTTGAAAAACATACAAGCATGGAAAACTAGCAGGAATAGTTTCACTAACTGGGGATGTGAATATAAAAGAACCCCGACTTTCTCATGATTAAATCGCCCTATTATGCCCTGGGTCTGTCTGTCTTAATTCCCAGTAAAGGAAAACAACTTCCACAGTCAAGACCATGTGTCAAGACCAGAGGAACCTCACCTACCTAATAACCATATAAAATCAGCCCAGACTCCAGTCTGTAATATCACCAGTTTCCTTGAACAGAGGACCTGTTACCGATCACATAATGCTCAGAGCAAGTGTCCACCATCTGCTCTGTAGATATGTGAGATTTAGTGCTCTGTTGTGATGTAGAATGGATACAGACCAGTAAGGCAACATGAACTGTGTCTCTGCAGGCCCATTTCCAAATATATTTAGGAGGATCATAACACTTGACCTTGACACCAGCTGTGCTTGGTTTTAAATGAAGGGCAAAAAAAAAAAAAGCACCCCCCCCCCCTTTATTCAGCTCGTAAACACACTCATTCATTATTTTCTCTCATGCTAGCATTTGAAGATGCAGAGGCTTGGGGCCCTGACGATGAAAGCAGAGGCTCACTGGAGGTAGCACATCACTGCAGAAAGTCTCAAGGCCCTGGTAGATCGGCATGTAAGCTCCATCCATAGGAGAGACAGAGGAGGGAAAATAAAACCAACAGTGTCTGGAGAAAAAGGAGGTGTGTGTTGTAACATACCAGTTTCTCCCCTCTCTTTTCTTTTTTTTTTTCACCACAAAACTTCAAGAGGTCACACTATCTTGTTCGAACACTAAATCCACAGAATTACACACAGTCCCTGGAAACACTCAGAATATTGTCCTCTTACACGACTGGACATGGCAGTGATGAAAAAAAAAAGAAGTACAACACCCCCCCCCCCCCCCCCGCAACCTACCTCCAAATTCATGCTCGCCGAGTAACACTTTCCATTTGGAAAGCACAGATAGGCATATACCCATCACCAAAGTGCTTGGAGACAGATCAATACAGTCACGACCAGATAGCCGCTGAGCGTCAGCAGGAGGTGAAATAGCCAGGGGCCTCTGTAAGAAGGGCAGCGATATGTCTCTGAGCTATGATTACGTACCCTGTACCAGGAAACCCTGATAAGCTCCATAGCAGTGAGTCTGGCTAATGGCTAGCTCCCACAATCAGGTCTTTTATCTTCCCATGCTGTTTTTAGAGGGCGGTAAGTCAATAGGATTTGATTGCGTGAGTGACTCAGTGAACGAAGCGTACAACATACATGTTCAATTACTTTGACTGTCGGTGGACAAACGGTCGCTTGGTCGTCCCCCTTATCACCATTGGGGAATAAAGTAAAGCAATTACGGAGCAAAAAATATATAACTTACTCATAAAATGTGAATGGCAGAGAAAAACACGCCGCTTGTGATTTAGAGCTGTTAAGCTCTCCACTCATAAATCCCTCTGGGGATACACACATACGTGAATACATACACACACACACACACACACACACAACAATAATGTTTACAAAAGCACGCATGGGGACTCTCCGTGTGAGTCATAAACCCATTACAAACGATGGTGACAAACGGTCAACAAGTTCAGTCTGCCGTGTCTGCCCCTCCCCTAACAACCACCCCCCACCCCCCCTTCCTTCCTCCTGCCTCAGAGTGAAGGGCTTAATGCCAGACTTGGCCTGCAAGGACAGGTTTGTCCCAGCCGACCTGAATGACGGTCAACAAGTGGCTATTTCAGACCCAGGCTCAGCCCAATCGTACACACACACACACTTACACACACACTGGGCTTATCTCATGTTTGTCGTGACAGAGCCTAGAAAGATTAACGATCATGTGAGGACCGTGATCCTCTCAGCCCACTCTAGCAGAATGGAAACCAGAGGGGGGTTGGCAGAGAGTTGGGGGGGGGGGGGGGGTTGATGTTGACCTTTGACCCCTGTTCATTGCATGCCATTCAGCAACAAACTGATAGCTACGATTAAAGAGCTGTGGGCAGTTTCAGATGTCAAGTTTTTTGGGGTTTTTGTGAGCGAGAGACTTCATCAACATTTTTTTTTTCCAAAGTATCTTAAGGCACATGAGATATATAAGGCCCATTAAATAATCAAACAAGGCTGAGGCTAAATACTTCACTCACATTCTCGTGCTGATGCTTCCAAGGCTTTAACTTGTTTACTTGTTTATTTGTTTGTGCCGTCATCTTGGCTTTGGGGTTTTACTTTGATAGAGTTATCTGTTTATTTCTAGCAGACTTCAAGGTAACGCTGCATCCAGTTTACCGTGGAACTCATTTCAGATTTCATTATTCCACAGACTCAGCTCAAAGAATTGATGATGCAAAAAACAAACAAACCAACAACAACAACAACAACAACAAAAAACCCCAAAAAACAAGGAGATGGTATTAAAAACAGAGATGGCTTTGAGTCGGAGTGAGCGAGCTCTCCTCTGAATAAAAGAGCATACAGAAGGAGAGGCTGGCATATGTGTCAGCTTTAAAATGATCAAACTTCATCCCTCCTCATGAATAATTGGGCTCTAGCCATGCTGAACGCTTGTGTCATCTGCTTCTCCATCTCTGGAGTTAAAATTAGCCCTCTCTCTTCCATGTAACTGGCTTGTTTTATCTTGAGTTGTGTAGTTTGTTCATCATTTGTATCCAAGTTTTGATTTTTCTTGGCAGAAGACATCAGAGGGAAGTTTTGAATCAAGCTGTGTTTTTTTTTACATATATATATATATATATATATATATATATATATATATATATAAGATATAAGATATATATTTCACACAGTCCCGCATTTACTTTGAATACCAGTAAAGTGATGGAGGGTTTTTTTTTATACTCTCTATTCACAACCTTTTACGCTTGCAAAACAGTAAGCGATTTCATTCAGTGTCAGTTCAGGGAGATTGTGCATACTCAAATTTAGGAAGTTTAGATATTCAGAGGACAATATGCAGGGAGAGCTGACAGCTTATTCTGTTTGTCTTTCTGTATCAGAGCTGTTCTGCACGGTGGTAAGGAATCTGGGACATGTCACCTGTGAAAACCCATCTTAAAAACCTCTTATCTGGCCCATCGGGGGGGCGGGATTTAACAGCCCACTGAGTGACAGACAGGACAGATGCTCAGCTGGATATCTGATAGACCCAAACAGACTGAGGATGTCCTGACCCCCCGTGACCCATCCTTGTGCAATCAGCACCAGGATGCTCATCCCTCTTCACAATATGTCCATCCAGTTCAACTCTCTGAAAGTGCAAAATACAACAGTAACAGCAGAAACCTGTCTGATACTGTAATCTCACTGTAAATAAATAAAGAAAGAAAGAAATAGTTAACCATTCACATATGGCTGGAACTGCAGGGTAATGTGTTTTTTAAGTAAGTCTAATCAGTGGCTAAATCAAACTATGGCCAAGATAAAAGAGAAGATGACAAGTGACATCTGAAAACTACCGAGTGTCTCTCTCTCTCTCTGTATATATGTGTGTGTATATATATATATATATATATATATATATATATATATATATATATATATATATATATAATTTTTTTTTTTCTCGTGTGTCTTTGGTTGCACTCTAAGCGTTTATAACGTTTACTTCTCTTTTTGAGATTTCTGTAGATAAAGTATATGTTCTGTGATTATCCACTTTCCCAGAAACCTTTTTGGTAAAAAAAAAAAAACTGCCTTAAAGAGAAAAAGACAGAAACAGAATAACATACATTTTAAGTCACATTCAGCTTCATAGTGTGGCATTTTTTAACCTAACAGTACATGTAGAATTAGTATTATTTGATATAGCATTCTGTCAAACCCAGCCTGCACAAGCTACATGAAACAGGCCAGCAAAGCCGGAGTTCTCCAGCCAGATTTCAGTGTCAGCGTTGCAGATTATAGAGCCAGTCTGCGGTCAGGATATTCTGAGGTTTCTCCTCTGTTTAAATGAGGCATTCAAGGCGTCCTCAAAGCTCCTTTCTTCAGGGGAACTCTGCTCAGCTTTATTGTTTAATTAGGATCGTTTTAGCCCTTCTCAAAGCTCCTCAGAGCCACAGCATCAAACGGAATCCTCCGAATAACGAGGCCCCTTCCATGGCTCAGGTAGCGCCTGAATTTGATCTCTCTCTTTCTACCTCTCTCACTATTTTTCAATCTTTCATTTCTTCTCTCAGTCAACTTCTTTTACTACTTTTGAGCATGTCTTCTATTCTTCCAAACTCCCAGCTCCTCTTAAAGCTAGTCTTGCACACAGTCCATGAGCTATAACTGCTGACCTAACTCATTCCTAACAATATATGCAGCAAGATCAAAAAAGAGACAATACACTCTGCAAGCTGCCTGATTGGAATGTTATTCCTATATGACCCATTGCCTGGTAAACACACAGCTAATGCTGACAGCCACGTGAGTCTTCCAACTCATCCAGTCTCTTTGACAGCACACATCCTCAGAGAGCTAAAAGGGGACCTTGGAGCCGCTCTCGGGTTTTCCCGGGCTGTCATATCCAAGAGTGATCAGATTATCTGCACATACCTCACTGCCCCCAGTAATGGAACAGAGAAAGATGAGCAGTCAGCCTTGTCTAAGAGAACCCCCCCCCCCCCCCCATCCCACCCTAACACAGCTCCTGTTTACACAGACGAATTGCCACACATATGTTTTCATTTCACTGACTAATCTATCAGAGAAGCGATCAAATGAAATTTCTAGCAATAATTCAAAGAACTACCAAAGTGTGACTTTAATTTTTTTTTTCTCTTTTTTTTGCACAAGAATGAATCACCTGATGTGGTTTTGTTCTTGATTTGAACTCTTGACTCAGTGCTATTTGCAGCATTGTATGTTGGCAGCAAAAGGTAGTCCTTGTGACAGTGTTGGCATGGCTTCCATTTACAGGGTGACATTTCCCAAAACAGACAGAGACCAGCTGTCAAAAACATTTGACTCATCAAATCCTCTGCATGACACCACACAACTGTATCCTCACTTGGCAGATATTCCTACAGGGACCTCCCCACAGTGTAAGGTTACTTGTGTGTGGTTGCATTCCTTAACAAATTCTCACAATTTGTCATAAATTCAAATGAATTAAAAAAAACAAAAACAAAAACAAAATAATAAAAGCACAAAAATTCTGGTAAAATTGAGTTGGTTTCTTTCATCTGACTGGAAGCGTGAGTTGAGTAGTGATCTTGAAAATGCTGATGTTTCTGGCATTGTTTAAACTGAACCTCTCATTACAAAGAGAGGCAGATGTATCCAAGCATCTATTACCATGAAACAAACAAAGTGGCTGAGACCAAACAGGCCAGCGTTGCCATGACACCTTCCTGTAAGACTCTGGGCTATTTTTGATGAGAGAGAGCCTCTTCTGCCAAGCCATCAAACAACATGTACATTAGTCTCTCTCTCTCTCTCTCTCCCTCCCTCTAGGAGGTTGCCTTAGGGAGGGTGAGGACTAGCCTGGACTCCAGCCTATGCAAAATTCCTAATGCCTTCTGTGTGGATTGTATGGAGTTTATCAACTTGCTGTCCATGGCAACCTGGATGTTCTAGAACACCTGTCTGAAAACATCTCAAAAATGCCTTATATCAACCTCACAAAAGAAAAAAAGCAAGTTGTCAAGCCCCCCCCCCCCCCACCGCCTCTCTCCCCTCCCTGGTCAAGTGCTGCTCCAGAGGCCTGACAGACACTGCAGTAGGGTGAGTCATGATACTCTGATACTTCTTGCTCTCATGTCCCCTGTTCTTTATCTGTAGGAAGCCACTCCACAGGGAGTATTTTCAGCTATCTCCTGTCCTCTACCTCCAGGATAACACTTTTCCATTGCTTCCCCTTCCATCAGCAATCACAGCTGGAGGAGCCCACCCGCATAGAACGGATTAGACAAGATACATCATTTTGAGACACCAAGTGTCAGTTATGGAAGAGAGGGAAGAAATTCACAAGGTTTCCCTTCAAAACCGTTTCACCCCTCCTGACATTCCTTTCATCTGCATCTTTTGCAATTTCATATTGCTATGTATCGACATGGGAGTTTTTATATTGTTTGAAATGATACATCAGAGAGTTGTGAATTGTGTTGGATTTTTTTCCCCCCTAACATTCATATAACATATGAGGCAGTGACTGATTAGAAAAATAATATTTTTTTTTGAGTCAACGTCTGATGCAGTTCTTCACTGAGTGAGTCTGTCCCATGTCTGTGTTCAGCTGAGCATTAAAAACAGCATATCTGGAGGGCTTGTAGCAAAATACATCCATTTTAGTCATTACATAATCCACATTATCTGAGTTGCTCTCTGTTGGCCAGCGGTAAAATTAACGTTTCTCTTTTCTCCATTCAGTGTGCTGTGTTATTGTCTTGTTTGTGTCAAGTGAGTGGAGAGCTCAGCCCTACATTAGCTCTGTGTTGTGTAACTGTCAGGGCAAATGCAGTGTGTGCCATAGCCTCGAGCTATTCTTTGTCTGGTTCAGTCTGTCTCTCTTCTGATTGTGTGCCCTGTCTAAACTGATAAAGGTAAACCAGGACAGGATGACACAGTTTAACGGAAGCTGGAGGCCCCTGCAGACCTATCCGAGTGCATCTCCTCGAGTCTCACGCTGTGACATCACCTCGTCTGGAGAGTTGACCGGCCCACCGCACTGCGGAGAACAAATAAACTGAGCGTTTTTTTTTCCGACAACTTTCAGAATGAACATCTCCTCAAACCTTTAGGTCAATTACGAAGACTCACAATCTTAAAACTTGTGCAATTAGATACTAAAGTGGTAAAAAAAAAAAAATGGAGAGAAGGCTCTAGATAAAAGTACACTGGGAATAGGCCGATTTGGAGAGACTAAAAATGAAAAAGAGTCTTCTCATTCTTTAGATCACCTGACGGGTCACACTGGGGATGGGCCATAATGATGACATCACTGCTCTGGGTGATGTAACAATAGAATTCTGTGTTTGTGGCAACAAAGAGGTTTGTTTGTTTGTGTGTCCCACTCTCTCTCAAGATGCATCCTGGGGGTTGAATCTGTTATGCCACTCTAATCAATCCTTTGTTTCCCTATAAACAGCCTATCTCTGTTTAGCCTTGGAAGGATGAGGGATGCCTTTATTCTAAGAGACTGAGGGTTTCCCTTTGGTGTTACAAGACTATCACATGAATGACTGAAATACCACAAAACAGTTACATATGCTTGCATTTGGTTGTACATTGCGGTACAGATCAAGTATTATCTTCCCTATTTTGCATCCAAGCAAAAGAGACTTACAGCTATC
Source organism: Chanos chanos (assembly GCF_902362185.1). NCBI lineage: Eukaryota > Metazoa > Chordata > Actinopteri > Gonorynchiformes > Chanidae > Chanos > Chanos chanos. Next base: position 37,330,470 of record NC_044498.1, on the reverse strand, counting down.
ACGTAGTACATCTGACAAATGTATTTTAAAAAGCGTCTAGAAATATCAGCATGATTATTCCACCCACTAACATCTTTTTTTTTTTTTCGCCCTCAAGTAACACCACCCAGTTTGCCTTTGCTTTCATTACAAAATGCTAAAGCTCTCTCCGGCTCCTAAATGTTAACCTCATGGATGACACGCCTCAACTACACAGATAATGAATACTTGTCGCTGTCAAGTTGCCTCTGGAACAAGACATGACAATGAAAATATATGTGTCATTTCATACAAAGCTTTTCTCTGCTGTGAGAACTGATTGCTTTTATGTGTAGGAACTAACTAGAGAGACATTATAGAATGTGGTGCCAAGCGTGCATTGGATGAATATGATTAATGAATCAGTTCACAGGGATCTTTTCTAATTAATGTTATGTCAAAGTCATTATGAAACATGTGAAGGCTAGATGGAGTTTCCTCTGGATAAAGAAAAAAGGGTGAGGATGGTGAAAAGAGAAAAAAAAAAGAAAAATTATAAGACTTCCTGTACCATCCACGTAAATGTCTGGAGCGGTGTAATTAAAATGCATGCCGCAGCGTGTTCTTACGCTAACAGGATGCCAAGGAAGAATTCAGACACATTATAAACGAAAAAGGTCACACCACGGTTTCTCAGTCGACTCAGTCGAAATTATTGCTCCAAGAGTCATCAAAAGAGTCATCAACTGGTTTCCTTTGAACTCTATGCAAATAAACCATTATTCAATACAAATTCCATTGAGATGGGCTGTTGCATTAAAAAATAAATAAATGAGTAAATAAATAAATAAAGTAAACTACATGTGCTTAATCTATTAAGTGGTTTTCATTCAGTCAATTCAAATTTAGTGCTGTCATATAAATAATCCTGACATGAATGGTGTGGCTGTAAACCAATGCCCTTGAAGGTTCCATTTACACTCAAAATACCAGTGACAGATTGGCGACACCGGGTGCCAACCTGGACCACGGCCCTGAATCTTTGCCCATATGCGTAACTTGCATGGGTAGCATTTCCACCTTCTGAAGAATGTCCACAAGATATGTTCCAGTGGAGACAGACAAAAATCCAAGAGGATTGTTTGAGTAATCCTGGCACAAAGCCCCATTGGGAATATGCACCCTCAACCTCCGCTCCCTCCAAAGCAGCCCCCCCCCCCCCCCCCCCCTCCCAGCCCTGAGGGCGAGCAAGCCCTAAAATAACAGCGCTGAGCACTACGCTTATCTGCAAGCATAGACATGCAAGCAGCTGTCACTTCACTCTCATGCAGGAGCACAAATAGCACAGAGACTGGCATGCTAAGGCTAGCATGGCATTCACCTTTCCCCTTGAGTCACTATGGCACACATGAAGTTATGCTGACGTTGCTAGGGTGGAGTGTTGAGTAAAGCAAAGGGTGAAGTCTACAGGGAGGTACAGGCTTCCTGAAATTCTTTCCAATCGGAGTGTAAATTTAATGGTCTTGTATCAGCCTGTGTATTAAAGACAATATTGCTGTGCCTCTGTAAGTAATTCCTTTTAAAGTATGTTCTCAGATTAAGATATTAAAGAACTGAGGATATTTTGTTAATCTTCCCTGTCTATTATTAAACTACATCATGATTCGCTAGGTTCTCCCAATGTCTGGCACTGTAGCTTGAACAGGCTGAAATATCCATTTATCTGTGATGAGAACATACTGGAGAGGGTCACAAAGAAAATGAGACAGTGATGGAGGGTCAACTTCAGAGAAAGGACACTTAATATAGGATGATGGGAAGAAAGGAAAGGCCAGTTCCTGTGAGTAGGCCAAGTAGTCTTACCTTGTGTCAGAGAAACACCACCTTGTTCATTATAAAGCATGGCTTCTGTTTATGAAAGCACAGACAAACCTCTGGACACTTCATGAAAGGTTGAAAATATATATTGTGTGTGTGTGTGTGGGGGGGGGGGGGGGAGGGGGGTGAGAAGGGTTGCTGTTATTGGAGAAACCGTGAGTAAAGTGATGAGATTCAAATCTTAGACCAAAGCTGGAAGAAAGATGGTAAGGATTAAACATATAGACTGTAGACTTTGACACCTCTGCTAAATACAGACTCAGCAGTGTGAAAGAAGGGAGAAAAATGGAAAGATGTTATTTCAAGGGAGATTCTGCCAACAATGTGTGATAAAGTCAATCCATTACAAACACCCTTATTTCCTCTATGATGTAAGTGAAAGTACTGTTGACACAGAAAATAAATTTGTGAATTTAGATGATTTGCCAAATACGAAGTTCAACAGTGTGCATCTTTAAACCTGAGCTAACTACAGATTCTTGCAAATACAGTAATGGACTGATTATGACTGACCAAGAATTAACATTAGCACCAGACTTCAATTTGCAGTTTCTCCCACTAAACATTTAAGGGCCTCAAAGCTATCATAAAGTCTGTGTGTGTGTGTGTGTGTGTGTGTGTGTGTGTGTGTGTGTGTGTCTAAAGAATCTTGAGAGAGACAGTGCATAGAAAAAAATCTCAGCGGCAAAAGTAGTTGCGAAGTTTGACCGACAATGTTATTGTGGTGTAAGACAGGAAATCGTTATGAATACTTTTAAAAGCTTCAAAGGTCTCTCTGTTGCTATAGCAACGCTACACTGACTCACAGCAGTGTCTTTTAGCATGTTCTTCCCAATCCTCCCTAAAGCTGATGTAACAGACACGCTCCTTTCCCCTACGCTACAGAAATAGAATGTTTATTGACCAGCTGGACGCTCTTCTGAAGACTAACGGCCTTGTCAAACTAGCCATTTATAATTATCTCACCACAGAAACATGAGACGAGAGAGACAGGACACCAAAAAGCAAACAAACAGAGAGCACCCATGTGTCACGCCGTGTTCTCATGTACAGCCGAATTTATAAACCGGTGTGTGTGTGTGTGTGTGTGTGTGTGTGTGTGTGTGTGTTTGAGAGTGACTGAGCAAGTGATTGTTGTGAAACAGTCTTTGCAGGGCTGACATAGTAAGGGCAAATATGGCGCTCGTTCCATCCAACAGACGGATGAACCCTGGAGTGGAATCTGTGCAGTGTGCCAAACGTCTCCACAGCTCACTGGGGCAGGGAAATGTCAGGTGTCACATTTGAGTCCCAAAGCTATAAATAGCAAAGACCATGTGATAGTGCACACATAAGGCCCTAGCAAAAGATCACAAGGGGATCGAGACAGAGAAACAGAGAGAGACAGAGAAACAGAGAGAGAGAGAGAGAGAGAGAAAGAGAGAGAGAGAGAATGCTTTTACCTCTTCATCAGCTGCAGAAGTTTTTTTTGTCAAAACACATACATCCTACTACAGGTGAGGCCTAAGTACACAGTGCCAGACCAATGATTAAGTTGATGTTATTCTTATATTGCTCTGGTTCAGCTCCTGCCAGTGTTTCTCTGTAATATTATCGGTGAGCAGTGACACAGTGGGATTCAAATTGAATTACCCAGCATCAATGACTTGATTGCCAGTTCTCTGGATGGCTGTTATCTAAGGCTGACCATAGAACATTTGTGTATTTTTATCCCTGGGTCTTTTCTACAGGCCTACTACAAACACAAAAATGTGCAGATTACCCAGCTCCTGATTCAACACTCTCACTCTCCAGTTTGGGTTCATCTGTGGCCCCCTTCAGACAAAGCCAGCTAAACCCGGGACTCAAATACACATTGTCCCTCGTTCGCTCTCCGCATTGTTGGGTTTTTTTTTTCCTATGCTGTGCAAGTCTAGCGCATTTGTACTGGTCTGACAATTCTGTGTCAAAAAAGAGAAAGAAAGAGAGAAAGGGACAGCGTTTACTGTGGATGAGTAGCTCTGTCGATCTTGTTATGCCTGTCATGCTTGAAGCTTTAGCGGGCAGGGGGGCAGATTTTTCCAGAAGTAGCCGCATGCTAGAGAGCCCAAATCCACTGTGATTTCTCTCTCTCTCTCTCTCTCTCCTCTATCACTGCATGCTTGGCTTTGTGCCAAGGCTCCCTCAAACACATTTTCACTCAGAGACAGTGGTGCTCCCTCCCTCCCTACCTCCCTCTGTCTCTTTCTCTTTCTCACTCTCTCTGTCTTTCTCGTCCTCCATCCCTCTCTCTCAACACATCACCCTGGCTCAGCAGACACGTCCGCACCCCTCTGACTGCCATTGGCTTGTTCGTTACGGAGACACTGCCTGAAGCTACAGATGAGTGTTGGAAAGAAAAATAAATAGATTTCTTTCTCTGCACTGTGCTTACATCACCTCAGACCTTTAAACCTTCTTGCATCAGGTCGGGAATATTACTAATTCTTGGCTTCAGTGACTGACTTTTGACAGCTTTTTTTTCTCACTGTTTGTGCCCTAAAGGGCCCCCAGTTTCTCTAGAAACATCCGGTTAAAATGAATATATTATAATTATACAGAACATATTGGCGTGCTATATGCAAATTTAATGTGTTAAGCATACTATACAATCTTCCCTGGGGCAAAGGTCCTCAACACTATACTCTAGTCACGTAGTCTTGATTTCAAGAATTTCAGGTATGTATTCACTCCATAACACATTTATAGGGTCTAACCAACACAGCTGTTCTTGGATGAAGCCTGACCTTGCCCGGTCCCTCAGGATGTTATATTAGGACCACTTCATCCTTCTCTGTTGCGTAACACACTAGAGTTTGACAGATGTACATTAAAACACACGCACCTGTCGGTGACAGGAAATGTCTCTAACATGTCACTCAGTCACGCTCTAAACAATATCGCTCTGAATGCTGAGTAGAGCCAAATCATAGAGAGGGACAGAAAGGAAAGAATGGATAAAAGTGTTTTTTTGTTCCCTCAGAGATCAGAGTGCAGGCAGCAGATGTAATACGGTTGATAAATGATGAAGAATTACTCCCAGTCATTTGTGTTGTGTAAAATAATGAGAGATCTGAAAGAGTCTCTGTGTGTGTGTGTGTGTGTGTGTGTGTGTGTGTGTGTGTGTGTGTGTGTGTGTGTGTGTGTGTGCATCAGTTAAAAAGCACCTCATATGGTTTATAGCTCTTTCCACAAAACAAGCCACAAACGCCAACAGCAACACTGCCTTGTCCCCAGGTGGAGGAGCTGATTCTGTGGGTCATTATTGTCACATCAACACCCCTACAAGCTTAAAAGGCTGATGGAGCATTGGTTGGTTCCTCCATCAGCCAGTGCCAAACTGCACTGCCCGCTATATCTGTTAGAGCTGATAACACAAGAGGAGAAATGAGTGGGTGAGTTATTTCCACCACAGTATTAGCAACCTACAGATAGAGAGTGCCAAAAAGCATATGGATGAAAAAAGCTATTGCAACATTTAAATCTTTAGATAGCCATCTGTTGTAACCCAACATGAACCTTCAGGAAGTTAAATACTTTCCTTGCAGTTATAGGCCACAACCAGGAAAAATAGCATAAAATGATTACAAAAGCATGTTAACAGCCTGGATGTGAAGCTGATCTGTTTGGTATTGAAAGTAATTGTTAGTATTGCTAATTAGCATCTGAAAGCAACAGTCAAACTAAAGGACTAAAATATAGACTTCAGAAAAGAGAAGACTGTGTATGTGACTGAACATTGTGTCTGTACCATGAACAAATCAGTGCATTCATTAGTCATGGATTGTCTGACTCTGACCAATGACTTTCACCATCAAGGTGGCTACATGATGCAGTACTTCCATTTTTTTTTTTTTTTGAGCGATTTCTCTCATCTCTCCCCAGCTGTCTGGCCTCACTGAAGTACAGACACATAAAACATGGCTAACTTCCCCTCTCTGACACTTCCTCTCTGTCACCAAGAATGACTGTAGACATCAATATATTCACATCCTACCCTGACCAAAACTTTCTTGCAACAGAACTTTCTAGAATGCTCTTACTCAGCAAGCCAAGAGTAGAGGTCCTCAACAATACAGTGAGTTGTGTCTTTATGTAATGCTAAGACTTCCTTCCTATCTTTGCTTGATTGATGTAAGTTGCTAGACAAGGTAATGCAGCTGTCAGACGTCAAAGAAAAAAAGAGAAGAGGGAGGAAAAAAAGTGAAAATGTGTCACTCTTTTCTTACTTTAGTACAAGTACACCTGACAGCATAGCTCACAAGTCTTAGTAAACAGCTGATCTCAAGACTGGAATGTGTCAGTTCTAAATCCAGTGTCGCCAGATTACTGACAAAACTAAAAGAATCCGTGCTCATCCTTCTCCTGTTATCAACAAATATCTAACTGACTGCCTCCTGCTGCACTGGATATTAGGGCAATCACCAAAAAAAAAAGTCCTTTTATAGCTGTAGACACGGATATCAAATCATTATAGTGAAAGGAGGCTCCCTGACCAGTTACATATATTGAATTCATTACCTTGAAACAGACTACGTTATTACAGTTATGAAATGCAATCCATTGGTCCTTCATATGGATTACACATTTTCGTTCCCTCTGATTCCCTCCCTTTCTGGTACCCCCCCCCCCCCCCCCACCCCACCCCCCCACCCCCCAAAAAAAAGATACTCAAGGAGTGAGTGAAAAGAATATTAGGAGATTTTTTTTTGGATGAGAAGCACTTTTGGATGTGTCTTATTTTATCCTTATATTCTGTCTTTCTATGTCTCTATTTCTCTCTGCCTTCTGATCCAGTTTCCAGATTTGGCAGCTAGCCAAGACCTAAAAAAAAAAAATCCATTGGAGGCAAAGGACTGTTTTTGATGTCTGGGGGTGGGGGGGTTGGGGGGGGAGAGGTGAAGGAGGAACTCATTTCCATTTCATAGGGTTGATTCAGAGCGTAACAGTGGCACTGCCATAGATGGAGAGAGACAGAGAGTCGGAGGGAAATACACAAATGATAGAGATGCAAAGAGAGAGAGAGAGAGCGAGAGAGAGTGAGAGAGGGGGAAAGAGGCACGGTGAAAGGAAGACAGAGTGTGAGAGGCGTACAAAGAATGAAAAGCAGATAAAAATAGACACAGAAGGTAAGAGAAGGTACAGGGATTAGCACAAAGGATCACATCAGATGGTAATGTGAATACAGAGAAAGACAGACAGAAATGGACAAGTAAAATGAAATGCTGTATTCTTAAAAAGGGTCTGATAACTGAGGAGAACTTTTGTCGATGCCAAATAAAGCAGTTCCTGCTTTAATCATGTACAATAATCTCTATACTACATTTTTTGTTATCTAATCAAACTAATACCAAAACATCCCTGGCATTTTCCCCTTCCAGATGCTTTTGAACAAACCATATGGGAACTTAACATCTGTATTATTGCATCTATGTAGCTGCACAATTTACATTCATCAGAAATTTAAATTACAATACATAGTGTTTATTACACATGCACATTACAATAATTTAGTACGCCACAGAAGCATGTAATTGTGCAGTTATCTTGTGATAACACAGATATTAATCAAAATTATAAACACTCAAGGAACACCAAAAGGATCTAAGAGAGTGTGATACAGACAGAGAGGACTAATAAAAGAAAGGTTTTTGAAAAGAAATTTTAATTTAAATCTCAAGGACTTTACCTGGTTAAATAAAGGTTATTAACACTAATACAGTTAAAATGAACATGACTTACATATATAGCATAACATACATAACACCCAGTGAAATCTTAATTTCAGGACAGTCTGTCATTCTGTTTGGCAAAGCAGGCCAGCTATACCAGGAGGAATTAACCCACTGAGAGCCTTTGACTGCCTACCTATCAAAGAGGAACTTTTTACATCTCCAAAATCTGGGCCTGCAACAACCTAATTGCTGGTTAGACTTCCAGACTTCCCAGGCACTGGGAACAGAGGCCATCATTACTGTTCTGTTCACAGATACAGGGCTCGACTCCACAGAGAAAACTGTGATTGATGAAAAAGAGACAGATTCCTGCGTGTCCTCGATTCAGAATTTGTGGTGACCTTGTTTTCCCCGGCAGCTCTAAAATTAAACAATGTATCAGCTATACTTGGACTGAGAATGTAGACCACACTCTCTTCTCGGCACCTCCTTTGCCACTCTCTCTCTCTCTCTCTTTCTCTCTCTCGTTCTCTCGCTCTCTCTCCTCTGTCTCTCTCTTTCAAAGATTACACCAACCTGGGCATGCATTTGATTTGTCACGCTTAACACAGATTCAGTAACAACGCTCTTATATTCACAGCTATGCATGCTACTATATTATTGCCCTCTATTTCCACATTACATGTCCAACATTTGTTGTTGTTGTTGTTGTTGTTGTTGTTGTTTCCACAGAGATGAATTGTCTCAATTTTGAGAACTACAAGTTCTCAACTACAACATAAGTACAAGTACCTCAAATTCTAGATTATTATAATTGTTGTGCCCATAAAGGAAAGCACTTATTCACAGACTGTTACAAACACATACAGCTGCAGACATAAACACTCACTCACACACACACATACACACACACACATGCACACACACACACACATGCACACACACACACACATGCACACACATGCGCGTGCATGCACAAACACACACACACACATTTCTGGCAATAGATCTTAACCATCATCACACAGCTATAATTATAAGGATTCAGACATGGAAGGGTGAGGTACCGTGGCTCTGTGATGTCTTTTCTGCTAGACTGAAGGGATTTTCCAGGACCTCAGAAGATGCCTGCTCAAAGCCTCCAATCCTTCCTGTTCTCTCTTGTCTGTGCCAGTCAAAGCCAACAAGGTCAACACGGGAGTTTAACAAGGCCTCAACAGGTTGATTTCCCTAACAACTGCAAGAGGCTCAGTAAATACAAATATAATGTTAACAGAAACCTTTCCCTTACAAAACAGGGCTGAAGATACTAAGAAAAAACTTCAGACAACATCTGCATAGCAGTGCAGACCAGAAAGACGGAGAGAAACATGAATAATCCTTTTATGGAACAACAAAGCTTTTACCAAAAGAAAAAAAAACACAACAGACACAGGCAGACGTGCAGACACACACACACACACACACACACACACACACGCACACACAAAGCATCTCTGTCCTTTCACCCCACTCTGCTTCACCATGACAACTGGAACTTCAAAGCTAAGACGAGGAGTTGGGCGTAATTGCAGTGGAAGTGACTCGTAGAGGAATTGACAGAGCTGGAAGATTATAACAGTTTAATGCAGCCCAAGGGATTCGTTGATCTAGACTTCATTTTCATAGACATATTACATTTTGCTTTCCCTGGGATGTGTTCTCTGTGGTCTGTACACTTAAAACGGAGATAAGAAATATTTATTCTTTTTGAAGAATTGGGATCTTTCCCACCATTGTTAATGTGAGGTGTTTACAGTTCTGTCCAAGCCTGCTCGGTTTTTTTGTGTTAAGACAACTTATAGAGAAACAGACAATTTATCATTCTCATTACACCCACATGCAGTCTCCCTCTCTCTCTCTCTCTCTCTCTCTCTCTGTCTCTCTCTCTCTCTCGCTCTGTCTTTCTCCCTCTATATTTCTCTCTGTCTGTCTTAGTGAATGCACCTGAATGACTTCATTCGCACTTATAGGAACTGTCATGGTTCCATGGACTGTACAGTCCTCAGAACTCATTTAAAGTGATGGAAAAACAAACACTTGAATGAATGAATGAATGAATGAATGAATGAATGAATGAATGAATGAAACAGATCTTTATCCATCTAACGACACAATGAAAAAAAGGAGAAAGATCAATGGAAGGGAAATGCTTTGAGCGAGGATTAAACAGTCATTTGCTACTGAGCTGTAGGTTTCGCAAAGCTAGATTTTAACCCATGTACCAAACTCGAATGACATTTGCTCACAATACTAGAACTAAAATAGATCTGTCAAAGTTGTACTTTGACAAAATCACGTCATGCCTATTAGATCTCAAAAAAAAAGTTACTGTCAGTACCTCCCCTTCTGTGTGGGAAAGCCATTGTCATGCTGATTGAAATTTAATGAAAATGACCCTTAAACACAAGTTTTTACGGAGCAAAACAGCCAAAGCAGATAAGACCAAGGAAGAGAGTTGAAAATATTCCAGTGCAAAGTCCAATGGCATGATACTACTCAGTACCTGAGTTCATGTTGACATTTGGAATCTAAATTAAGTCATAAAATTGATTCTAGTTTTGTTGTTTATGTTTTTCCACAGCAGGAAAACAACAACATTCCACTGGAGAGCATGAGCTATTTGTAACTCAGTGGTGGTTGGACAGAGAGAATATGTAGCATCTAGTGGCCTAGTAATTACAGCATCCAAAAGCAAGAAAAGGGAGAAAAAAGGAAAAAGAGGAATGAAAAGGCATAATACACAAAGGCACAAGTACACACACACACACACACATACACACACACACACACACACACACACAAATGAACACAAAGCATTACTGCACTCTTCAAAATAACATGTGACCCACTTATGAAAGACATAAAAACACAGTAAAGAAAACAAAGTCACTTAGCATTCATGCAAGCCTAGGGAAAAAAACGCTCTTTACATAAACTAGTTATAAAAAATTACAACAGAATGTACTAAGTATAAAAATAATGCAGTTTCACTATCTCAGCATTTATGTCAAGTACATGTCTTTTTAATATATAAAAAAACATATTTGAGGTTTATAGTATTAATAACCAAACATGCTTACCAGGTGTAATACTTGACTAAAAAAAAAAAAAAAACCAATCAGTTCTGGCAGTGATTCAGTTAGTCAGTGTTCACATGGCACTGTTTGATCTTTGTTTTTAAGAGGTCATTTAAAAACATAGTGAGTCAGAGGCCTCATTCAGTCAGATAAGCCCGGAGTGTCAAAGTACAAAGGCCTGGTTTGGTTTAATAACAGACAGGAGTTTATTCCCCAGATCAGATAGAGCTGGCGGAAATGTGTTACTCATTAACCAATGAGCTCACTGCGTTATCTCTAACTGAAGTGAAATAAGAGATAGTAGGCCAAACAGCCAACTGACAAATGTTACATTTACTTATCTACACAGACCTACGACACAGACTGCCACTTACTATGGTAGTCAGACATGAAATTCAAATTAAATATGTTTCATTGTTTAAATATAGAAAAAGATGTTAAGGCTGTTTGTGTCTCTGTAATTTTTTTTAAACCATCGTACAATGTTTAGATATTGGTTGTTTGTTGTGAAAACAATGATAAAATATATAGCATAAAAATAGTTGCTGTATTGGTTTTGCAAGATGTATTGCCCTCTTAATCCATGTCAATTTCAAAAATTAATCTTAGATTTTCCAGTTTCTGCATGAAACAACTGCCCACAGACTTGTAATTGTTACTATTTTTGTTGTTGTTGTTGTTGTTCTTGTTGTTGTTCTTGTTCTTGTTGCTGCTGCTGTTGTTACTGTTGTTGTTGCTGTTGTTGTTCAAATGAACTAAACATGACAGACCTGCTGCATTTTGTCCTGGGTGTTCTGCTGGATATATATCTGACATATTCTGTTTTTCAGTCAACACAAGCGCATCCAGACACCTCCTGTTTACTACATTGAGATGTTACCAAGCAACAGCAGAGCTTTTGGTAATAATGGAACAAAGGTTTCAGTAACACGTGTGACGTTATATTTGGTTTAGTATAACCCCCTCAGGTCAGCAGAGCATTGATGTATTTCTTGGTGCAGATAAACCAATAATAAAACAGAGGGAGTGGCCAGCTTTCTATATCTAATTTTATTCAGTTGGCTGCAGAGTGACTGTTTATCGAGTGGCTGTCCTTCTTTTCATTAACTATTCCCATACATGAGCTGAAAAACTGAAAATTTGGTTTTGAATGAATTCCTACTATGGAAATGAACATGAGAACTACCTCTTCTCAAAGGTGCTTCCCAGAAAAGCTGACAAAGCAAATGTCATGCCATCACAATGTATCATTGGATATCAAATTTCAATTAACAAAAATAAAGCCCATGACCTTTCTGAAACACATAATGCACTAACTGGTTCCAGTGTAACTATTTCTTTTCTGTGGGTAGGTAGTTCTGGTTGGTGTTTAAAGGTTGAAAGTCACCTGATCATAAGAGGTTTGTATTCTTGTACTTTGACCATGCTACATAGTACACTGTTGTCTGAACCTTTCTCAAATCCTTCTGTTATCTTCTGGTTTGTTAACCAGCTATATATCCACATAATGTCCATCACCTCTGTACTTTAGTTGGCCTCATACCTGCGCATTTACATTAAATTTATATTTATTCATTTAGCAGACGCTTCTAGACAGACACATCTAGTGGCAAAACACAAAAAAACATTTTCATCTGTGTTGTAAAGAGCATGCATGATATTAAGGGTCACCAATGACCTGGATTCTCTGTAGGGATGAAAAAAAAAATAAAAAAAAGACAGTTACTGGATAGATTCAAATGATCAACAACAATAATACCCTCATTATTCAGTGTGATCTGCACAAAGTGCAGCAGCATGGCTGTGTGGTATTTGTGTCTTTTAACATCCATTATGCTGAACCTGTAGAGGCTAAGATAAATTGGATGGTATTTCGGTCGTACAGATGTAAACAGGGCTGAGTCATACAGAAGGTGTTTGGAACATTTGAAGAGGAGGAATATGGCGGCTGTAAACAGTACAGGTAATTGTGAATGCCTGTTCATTCTTAAGTTCTGGTTTGCTTCAGAACATGTGGCAGAAAATGAATGACCTATTTTAATGACACATTAAAGCTACTGAGTCCAGATATCGATGCAGTTTTGTGATTTCATTATGCATAAGGTTGGAGAAGACCAAACAGATCTTGCAAATCTAGATCAAAACTGATGCTGAAGGACTGATAAAACAGCAAATTTTATCTTAAAAAGGAAAGAGCTACTGTTACTAAAGGATATGTGTTATGGTGTAAAGAAGAATGAAAACTAGTCAATGATGAAAACGCTGAAAAAGCATCATGGCTCTATGGGTATTCCTATCTCTGGATTTCATGTTGACTTGTCAGGCACAGAGATGTAGACATGTTCTAGTGAAATCACTGAGAAGTCAGCTAAGAGTTAAATTTGACTTGTAACTCTATAAGCAGCCCTGTACTAGATGAGAGCAACAAGCTTGCTTCTCAGTCTGAGACTTTGATTCGGGAATTCCATTACTGTCACACATGACCCAGTATTTCAGCAAGCTTCCTGATTATCACATTTCTCCTGGGATACAAAGGGCTCTGAAAAGTGTATGTGTGTGTGTGTGTGTGTGTGTGTGTGTGTGCGTGCGTCCTTGAGTTAAATTAGGTCTGCATTATTTATTCTTTTGGCCCATATCAAAATATTTCATCCTGGTTACGCTTCAGTGAAAAATTATGTTGCTGTATTGAACAATTTGCAAGTTAATAGTTTATGAATAAAACCTTTTCTTTCTACAATAACCATCCAGTCTCCTATAATAAAGGCAACTTCTAAGGGACAGTGTGCTTACTTTTAACTTTCATAAACTACAAATTACAATCACATCCAAATCACCAGCATTTCATTGAGAAACACTGATTACTTACTAAGGGTCGGGAACATATTCATGAGTAGGCCTATTCGATTTCTCTCAGCTCCACCCATGTCTGACTCGGCATTTCTGTCTACTGTACAACCGTCCTTGCTCTGTTAGCCTACTGTACCGACACCGTCCAATCAAAGAGGTTTAGAGAACAGTTAAAATTAATCATTAAACCAACTGGATATGGGCTATAGGATAAGCAACGTGGTTTTGACCTCGTAAGCCACGTAAACACTAAACATCTACACCTCGTGTCAATACTGAGTTACATGGCGCTGTGGCAACATTAACCTCCAAAAAAATGCTATTTGTTTGTCCCAGCAAGCGCAGCACTTCGCCTCGTTTCCCTGCATATAACACCTCATTATTTGCATCTACAGAAATAGGTACCACAAGCCAAACTGAAAACACGGTTTTAAGATCCCAAGATCACGTTGGTCCTGTGTCCCGTATTTGTATCCTGTTTGATATTCCTGAGTAAATATTACGTAAACGGCATTGGGATTAAACTCGTATAAAAAGCAAGCAGAGACACTAAGTTAATACAAGATCAGAAATTGTATTTGGCAATTTTAAACAAGTGCATACAAGTACAGCTAGAAGCGTTTCAGTTTTGCCAAGTGCTCGTAGAGTTGCATTAGTCACATTCTACGTTTAACAGGAACTGCCACCAGACCAAAAATACATCAAGAAAATCTTAAACATCGACAGAGAGAAACGTAGGTCATTATAATGAGTACATACCTTTATCTTCAAAAATATAGAAACACAACGTATTCAAAAATCAAAAAATTATACAGCAATGTTTACGAAGTATACACTTCCCTTGTGTCCAGTATGTACAAGTCCGTTCGTTTTGTTTTGAATGGTATGTGATATTCATATTTATTTATTTATATAGATTCATATTTTCGTATTTCCAAAAGAAAAATGAAAAAACTTTCTGATAAAATCAAGGGTCCCTTTCCTTTTTTACTTTCACATCTCCTGCAAGGATGGTCGCTATTTCACCTTGCATGAATGCCCAAGGTACGTTTGAACCAACGAGTGGACATTTTTCTCCACTTGGACAATACACTTCGCCCGTAGCACCTTGTTGTTTGATGCTTTCCCTTGAACACGGGAAGCAGAACTTGTGAGAGGGCACAGAGGGGCACTGGACGAAGTGCGTGTCTTCCAGGCGTTCGTGACACAGCGTGCAGCAGAGGGGTATGCTGCTGGGAACGGAGGAGTCCGGAATGCTTTGGGGGTGCACTTGGTCCATGCCTGGCACGTGAGGCGTTCCCGCGCCCGAGCCATCCCTCTGGGTCAACCTCCTCTGGTTCATGGACGACGGCGAGAGCGGGCTGCTGCTGTTTCTCCGCGTCGTCGAGTGGACCTGATTTGCGTCCTTGGGCGAGCTATTTCCACCGGCGTTGTCTGCCGCCATAATCAGTGCGGCCATAGGAGACTGGCCATTCTGTGCGGCCTCAGGCGGGGTGGTGCGTGAGTGTGGTGATATTGTGGATGGTGGAGAGCTGAAGGTTGGTGGTGGCACCGGTGGCATTTTCAAGCCATCCGGGGGCGGTAGCCATTGTTGACCATCTCCGTTAATCTTCCCGGCTGTGCCTTCTCCCTCTGGCTCCGGAGAAGCTTTTCTCTTCATGTTCCTGGGGTGTTTTCCCCTGTCTGTGGGAAAGACAGAATAAGGTCGACATATTAAACAAAGCATGGCGACTATGACCCGAAGTGGGCTTTACTAAATATCAGTACAATGTGTATTCTCTTGTATTACTCTTCTGTGGTCGTTATTGCATGTTATACAACAGTATTACATCCTAACCTAAAACGAAACAACGAGCTGTCCTGAAAATGCGCCACATGCAACTGCTCGATAAGCTTTGATCAGCGGAAATTTTCATTTACAACCCTGATGCTTCGAAGCTGACTCATGTCAGAATCCTCTCATTCGCATGAACGTTTGTGACGAAATTAAGTTTGATTATGGATGAAGCATATCTGGATCACTTTCTTCGCTGCATGAAAATATTGTTTGAGATTACTGTACCTGATTTGGAGGCTTGGGCGCCGGTTTCGTACATCACCCTTTGTTGCATGGCATGGTCCCTCTTAAACCTGCCGTCGAAAGGGTTGAGAGACATTAGATCCTTCACTGTTTTAGGTCCCTTGCTTATCCAGTCCTCTGACCTGGTCTTGTGGCTGTCGCTGATTTCTGGCGTTAAGCTGTCCGGTCTGTGCTTGTCTTTAACCTCCCTCTCATGCTCCGTGCTAGAGACGGACGCTGGTCGCTTGCCGCTCAGCTCGCCGGGACTAGCCGCCGTGAGTGCGGCTGAAAGTCCCATCTGCCCCGGTCTGCCGTTTATGGCGTGCACGGAAGGCATGCCCCCGTTCATTAAAGGCACTAAATTTGGAGGGACAGTGCCTGTCCTGCGAGGGTTAGGGCTCTGGCGGTTCAGCTCTGGTGGATCGTCCGATTTAGAGAATCCGTTAGGGACAGGAATGCCATTTGCCTGTCTTCCAGATTGATACTCTGGGCCCAATTTAGGCGGACGGTCTGAGGAGAGAGGGTAGCGGTCCAGTGGTTGCGGCGGCCGCAATCCTGGATCTCCTGTCGAATGGTTGATTGACTGAATCTCCTTACCCGAGAGCTGAGGTTTCCCTGGTCCTGGAGATCTACCTTCCTGGAATCCATGGGCTCTCTTTAGCTGCCGTGCTGTTTCAATCACAAACTCGATCCGGTCTGCTCCCTCGTAGTTAACACATCCTCTGCAAACAGGCTCAGTAAAATCCCATATCATAGCCCACGGCATGCGGGGCAAGTCACATAAATAACATGACTGCCTTCTTGAAGCAGCTACTGCCGCAGACGACATCGTTTTTTGTTAAAACTGACCAAAAATCTTCCTCTAAAATGTCCTAGGTTTCAACTCCACTCTGTAAAAACCACTCACTGCAAGTTCCTCTTCTCTGAGTCGTCCTCTGTAGACAACAGCAATAACAATTAAGTTACAAACCGAACTTCATAGTAGTGTGTACTTTACTACGGCGCGCCTCTATCTATCTCCCTCACTCACTACTACACAGCTAGCTCAATGTGGAGCAGTGACGTCATCGCCGAACACTAACTTGTAGTTCCAGCTCCAATTCTATTTACTTGATTCTTCGACAGCCCCCCTCTAGCGCATGCTCTGTGAAGAAGACTCTGCCCCTTTTACATTTAATCATTTGAACCGCAGCCAGAAATACAACACTAACCACACAGACAGAGGTAGAAAAAGCTTGAACTGCAACAATAGAACGGTCGAATTCGTCGCTGCCTTTTCAGCAGTGCTTGTGAACCTTATAACGTCACCCTGTTTAGACTGATTGCCAAGTGGATGGTGAGACATTACAGATTTGTTTCAGGCAAAGCCTCTCATCGAGGAATGTTCAGGGTGAGCCGTCACCTTTCTTATTTTCGTTGACAACTAATGGAATAAAGCGAATATATATCGATGCGCAAGTATATTGTCGTGTATCTGTTTTTGCGTTTAATTGTGCTAAAGGTGCAACTGAAATAAATAAATACTAATCTGTCGATGAACAGTACATTCGACAACAGTTATCGTTAACCGTGACATGTCGCTACATTTTTCTCTCGTCTATATAAGAGTAAAAAAGAGTAAAAACAGTGAATAGATGAGTTTGTTCGGCTTTATTCCTCATTGTCAACCACGTTTTCGCAATTGTAGATGACAAGAGAGGGTTAATGCATTTTAAGCAACCAGAGTTTGTCGACTGGTGGCGTCACTAATATTTTCCAGCTTTTAACCCTCCACGCATGCTCACTATGTACGTGACGGAAAGTAATTGGCGCCTCGAGTCCTCTGTAACGAGACTACATTCCAGTCCATACGCCAGTACCGCGTCACTCATAACACTGCCCTTCAGCTATCTGTGCAGTACAATGACCCATGTTATCTAGCTACAACAAAGTCATTTGCCTGTTTGCTTTGCGTCTTATACATTTTCACACGGATAATCGAACAATGGTGTCCTTTATTTTTTCTCTTTTTGCAACCGCCCACGTGCTCTATGAATAGTGTAATTACAATGTCATGACTAAGCAAAATTATGCAAGCACCATTTGGGTCCATGCATGGTAACCCTGACCGTACTTGTCAGTCGCTGACGGTTGTTGTTCTTCCCCTAAGTGTCTTGCAGTGAGTTTACGGAAGTTATTTTTTGGCATGGGGATTTCCGAAGCTTGCCTTAGTTCAATAAGGAAGATATAAAGGTCACACAACTGCACTAAGACCGTTTCACAAATTTAACATGCGTTGTAAAGCAGCTCTTGAGGTATTAAACAGTAACAATAAGCTTAATTGTATGATTGCATTATAGGTAATAAAATGAAACAATAAAACTGTCAACGATAGTGACAGAAAATCTAATTTAACAAAAATCTGTGTTATACTCGTGTTAACTAACAACACAGAGACCATGGCCGTGAAACAATGGATTGTGTAACACCACTAACCTAACTCGGTTAGTACACAGTGCGCCCTAGTCGTGTTCGGAAAAGTAACTCACAAGTTGTTTTCTACGGCTCTCCTTTGTGAGTTGGACTGGTTCCAAGTGAGTGCAGCTTTAGGGTTGCTTGGGTGAGGCAATGCGACTGAAAGTTGCAGACATAAGGCAGGATGTGTTTGTGCAAGCCCTCGTGACGTTCCAAAGAGGAAGTAAGATGTTTAGTCACGTACCCGCAGCTTGCCTCGCCCCGGCCAACGAACAACAAATCCCCTGGCCCGCTGCCAGAGGTGATGATCATGCGCATTAGAGCTGCGCCGAATACTAATAACAATAAAGCGAATGGAGCAGTGTTACGTTTCTTTCTCTCGTACTACTTCAGCACATGTATAGGCCCTCTTGACGAGTAGTCATATTTGTGGAAGTTCTTGTCCATCAGCTATTACGGTAGTCTTATTAACGCTTATTATCGCAACTACTTCGTCACGTTTTTACACGGTAACAAAACATCTTATCCAATTCTCATTTAATATTTTGAGAATTTATACATACAAGCTATTTTTTTTGTAAATACAAATGGAATTCTCTCAACACTAAAGCCTTATCCCTCATAAACAAATGTCCTTTGTTTTGATAAACACTCCCGTGTTAATGCAGTCTGTTGGCTTTCCAGTATTTCTGTATTGTCAGCTAAAGCTAAAGCTGCAGGCCTGTTCTGTTCGTAGGTGTAGAGACTGAGTAAAGCAAATGTCTGAGGTTTCTATTACTCATTGGTTATATTTAAAAGAAAACAACTTGTTTCATTTGTCAGGTGAAGGATCTATTTAAAGGACAGGGGAATACCCAAGTCACTGTGGGGCCCTGTCACCAAGCAAGCCAGCGCTGCTTTCTGATCCTGTTAAACCTAACATTTCTAATCTTTTATTAATCTCTGTTTCTTATTATAATTTCTCTATGAAGTTTTCCACATAAGTAGTGCACTGTTCTCTCTCTCTCTCTCTCTCTCTCTCTCTCTCTCTCTCTCTCTCCGTCTCTGTCTCTCTCTCTCTCTCTCTCTCTCTCTCTCTTTATCTATCTATCTTTGTCTTGTAGGACTTGCCTTCATTTTGTTATATAACAGTTTCACTGCAGATGTGGTAATGCAAGATGTGTACAGTGGCATTGTTTTTGACATGCCTTTGAAGATGTATTGTACTGTAAGTCAGAAAGACTGATTAAATGGATAACTTTGGAATGTACCTACATTGATTAGAAAATATGGAGAACAAAAGTCATTCACTTTTTTAAGGTGGTCATCTTTCCATGACTACTTAGCTCTGATAACTAATTTCTGCTTGCCATTAAGTAAAAATTGCCACTAAGACCATGTAACTCCACCAGATAAAAACTATGTGCAGTCTCCAGGTATAGCTGTGTAGAGCAACAGAGAGAGTGTAGGTCGTATAATTGTTAGTCTAAAACAGAATTCTGAACTGAATGGCATTGTGTTTCATTGTCTACTAAATGCCAGAGACTCTGTCTCACTAACATCTCTTTTCCACTTCTTGATTGGCTGCAATTTTCACAGGAAAGGGTAACCATGGTAACTCAGTGCACACCAGGATACCCCTACTGACAAGTAACATCCTGTTTATAGTTTTGCTATTTTTCTTTTCAGTTCCACAC
This sequence comes from Chanos chanos, assembly GCF_902362185.1. Classification (NCBI taxonomy): domain Eukaryota; kingdom Metazoa; phylum Chordata; class Actinopteri; order Gonorynchiformes; family Chanidae; genus Chanos; species Chanos chanos. The sequence goes on along the minus strand of NC_044498.1, from coordinate 37,310,786 downwards.
AGAAGTTAAATAGGAACACTCTGTTTTTTTGTTGTTGTTTGTTTTGGTTTTTTTCTTTAATCATTGTTGCCTGTCTAGTGACCTTTGTAGTCTTCATGACAATTTCACTTTTACAAGTCATGTTTCATAAACTCAGTGACCCAAGGTGAAAGTTTAAGTGCAACGCATTCTTGTGGGTTGGGAAATACCCTGATAAAAACTTTTACAGTGTCTATGGGGAATATGCTCCCATTTTTGGAGATAATGTAGCATTTGCTTTAGTACTGAACAGTTTAGATTAAATAGATTAGTTCAGTGGATTTCCATACTGTTTAAAAGTCTACATGATTTTTGCACCACAACTACAAAAATACAAAATTATTCCCTTTAATCAAATAAACATACAAGAGATGTATTTTTATGTGAATATCATGTTATACATTTTCAGTTAATACTCTGACAGGCAAGAACTAAAGTGTCCAGACAGCGTCCCTGACATAATTATAAAATGGAGGAATTCAGTTAAAATGGAGGACCTGACAGAGGAACAAAAATCTGTACTGGGCGGCAGGAATCTAACAGGGCTGGGGGCTGCAGGGGTGATGTCATTGGGGCAGAGCAGAGGAGCCCAAGAGAAAAACAAGTCTGTCTTGCTTCTCTCTCTCTCTCTCTCTCTCTCTCTCTCTCTCTCTCTTTATTCAGATCCTCTTTGCAGTCCCAGCAGGAGAGGGGGGATGAGGGGGCTGGCAGTCAGCCATAGCAGGGGCTGCTGGGAAACGGTAGAGGATGCCAAGCAGGCAATGCCGCCAACATTAGAGGCTCACATCTTTGTTCTCAGAAACCTGGTGTGCTGCCAAAGGCCTCATTTCTGCTCAGCAGCATGATTACACTGGATGTAGGCCAACTCCTGAGAGCTCCCTCCCTTCCATCACACACACACACACACACACACACACACACACATCACCCCACCCCCCAGCCTCACTCTCACACCACTACCACACTCCCTCCTCCTCTCCTTCTCTTTTGCCTTCAAAGACCCTCTGCCAAACATGCAGCAGTTTCCATGGTGACAGAGAGCGGAACACATTTCATAAAAAAAGTAAGTGATGAGTCAGGCAAGGGGCCAGATGTGCCACATGTGCAACTGCAAGAGAAAATAAAAAAAGAAACAAGATGGCCACTACTCCATTTAATATATCTGATTCTGTAAAGGGGAGAAAATGATAATGTCAAAACCAAAAAAACATTTACTTTTAAATAATTAGAGTATTAAAAAGTTAATGTTGATGCAAAAACTTTTGACCTTGTGAGAGAAAACAAATGACTCTTAACGGAGAGGCCCTTTTTTTCCTAATCATAATGAGACGCAGACAGCCTCTGAGCTAATAATATATTTGAGACAGAGTGTTGGCCCATTCCCTTTAGTAGTCACTGTAAACCATGTAGTCATTGACAACCGAAAAGTGATGTGGTTTCCTGTCAAAATCCCCCAAGTCATCTACCCTCCCAGGCTGTCATGCACCATTCACAACCAACCATATAGAAATAATAAATGTAAATGCCGAACTAACAAATGTGACAGGAAGTAGGTTTCTGAACTGAAAACAGATTTGTGGAACTAAAACATTGGGTACAAAAGCCCACGTCCAAAAAAAAAGAAAACAAAAAACAAGCAACCTTTAACAGGAAGCGTAGCTCCAGCTCGTTAACAAATAGCACGTTTGACTGAGCGTGCAGATTTGACCTTACCTTCAGGATCACAAAACAGTCTAATATGCATGCGTTTGTCTTAAAGAGTTCTCTTTCAAATAAAAGACACACTTAAACATATCTGTGATATCATTGGACACTCAGTTACAAAATCATTATATAAAAATCATGATCCAAAACATTCTGAAACGTCACATCTGTTCTTTGACAGGAGATCGTTTTCGCTTCGTTCCATTCTCATGTGCTGGTTAAAAGAAAGAAAGAAAAAAAAAAGATTAATGTCCTTGTCTGTATCTTCTTCCAAAACCACAACTCTTGTAATTAAATGACATATTAATCACAGAGCGCCTCTCTGAGAGGTGATACTTGTACCGTGGCCTTGTAAAAGTGAGTGTTGAGTCTGGACCTCCACATTTTTTTGGCACACACGATAAAGCGGCCAATCCTTTTCCCGTCTAACAGCAGTGTTACAGTAAAAAAAAAAAAAAAAACCTGTGCCAATTTTCATCTGTTTTGGATAAGACCCTAGATGGCTGTTGTAATCGTTTAATAACTTGTTGACACTGTTGTTTTCTCACTGTTCTGTGTTTAAAGTCTGTGTTTGAAGCGACGACATGGGCGGTCCTTATGCGTCACGCACCGTTAAATTGTTTTGGATTCTGAGTGCATGTAAAATTAACTTTGATGAATTATGAAAGTCACACTGTAAAATTAAAAGCCTCTACATGGTTTTCCTCTCTCTCTCTCTCTCTCTCTCTCCGTTCCTCTCTCTCTCTTAGAGCCTGGAGGTAAGGCTGCATTCTGGTAATGTGCCATTAACAGTCTAAGTGTTCATGGGAACATTTTTTTTCTGGTGTAACTTGTGCAACCTGATTTTGTAATCCAGACAAGCCTTCCAGAGATGAAATCGAAAAATGTGACACTCTGACATAATCAGAGTGACATAATAGCAATAATAATATTTCTTCTGACCAGAGTTACCGGATACGAAGCCAGGATAAGCAATAAACGCACACGCACACACACACACACACACACATTCCAAATATAAAATTAAATAAATCTGAAATGTAGTTTAGGAAGCACATAAAATGACACTTTCTTGTAATAACAATAGGAAGCCACTGCTGTCAGACATGTCATACGAAGAGAGACAAAAGTGAAACCTCAGCGCTGCAGAGCCAGAGGAGTTCCTGTACAGTTTTGCAGGTGTGACAGATTACATATCTATGCCATTATGTAAATGAGGTGTGGGTGGCTTCTTCATATTCACACTTTCTGTTTGTGACAGAATAAGCCCACTTCAACATATGAATCATCCGAAAATTAAACCACTCAAGAGTCGGTTTTTCTGGGCATTTTTGCTCTCTGTCCACAGGTACATTTAACACCTCTTCCTCACTGTCATAGATCAGTTTTGTAACGCCATTTCAGGTTTATTCATAACTGTGAGAAGCATGAGTACATAAATAAAGCTTTTGACAATCATTCAAGTCCTTCCAAATGCCACGGTCTTAATTTTTATCAAGCAATTTATTCTGATACTGAGTTGAGAAGCACTTATGTGTTAACAACATCGGTATGGTTCATATGTGCCGTGTTTAAGATCATGCAGATGCCATTTTGACGCAGACTGGAAAATAAAATTGATGTGATTCAAAAGGATCTCGAGATAATATGAAGTGGCCTGCAGAAGTAGTCACAAAGTTTGTGCTAGTAAGCACTGAACAGTTGACAAACAGCTGTTACTGATGTAAAGGCCAGTACAGAAATGTGTCTGTGAATGTTTTGGTGTGGCTTAACATGATGCACATCTAGGTCATAGTTCAGTCAAAAAAGTGAGAATTTCATCCCATCCCATCACCATGCAGTGTCCCAGTAATAATCGCGTGGATTCAATACAGTTATCTAGAGGTTTCTCGTACCTGGTTTATTCAAAATCACGAGCTTGTAGCATTAGTGCCAACTACGGGACGCGTGTTTTTCTTTTTCTTTTTTTAAAGTGATCCCAGAAAAGCAAAAAACGGACGGAAGGTAACACCGTGGCTTTTTATTACCAGTCGCTCTGGTTTCTTCAAATTTGCCCAGAAACAGCTGGAATACCCAGGCTGTTAGATCCAGCCAAGTGCCACAGGAGGAATGAGAAGAAGGGCGGCAGAGCCCTCCACAGCCCTCTAAGCGACGGATATGGCTCTTAGCCACGGCCGTCTGGACCCCACTCGCCCGTCAACATCAAAGGGCTGGATTCTGGAAACAGATTTTTCTGAAGTGATGGAATTAAATTGAGAGTGAAACTTGAAAGGAAGAATCATATGGTGCTCTGAGAACACGCTGGCACTTTGAATATGATAATCTCCCCCTGGTGCTGTATCATCCGCAGTCATAGAGCCGTCTTACACGGGGTGTAGCGAATTTCGAAAAGCATGCCGTCACTGGGAATTGATCCTTAGACTCTTAACGACCTCTGTGTCAATAGTTTCTTTTAACAGGAGTTTCTGTCTGGCACTTATTTCAGACAAGTATCAGCTATGACATTTAATATCTGTTAGAAAAACACTGAACTGAAAAAGCTTGAACAACAAGTGCAGTGACTTGGGGGCAGTGGACTATGGGATAATGGCGGTGGTGAAGTTGTTGGAAGTGAACTAACAAATGGCATTGTCTTTGTGCCTCATGGATTGATCGGTTGTTTACTGCTGAAGGGCGGTAACTCCGTTTTTGAAATGGAGTAGAATCACCTTTCTGTATGCAAATTGAAATGGTCACTGCTGGGTGAATAATCAGATGAGTTTCCATCACTAGCTGATACTCCTACTAACCTTTTACTGGCAGGAGAGTACTTCTAATACACATGAGAGACAAGAGAAATGTCTTGTGGTTACAGTATTGAGGCTGTTAATGGCATAAACCAACACTGACAAGAAAACCTGTTAACAGCAATCATTTTTAAAAGTAAGTGAAAAATGTGTATGAAAACACAGAGGGAGAACCTTTTAAATTTCCACACGAATACTGGAAAACACTGAGTCACTGAATGTTGTCTTTGTCTCTGAATAATAAAGACTGTTTAGCTAGGGCAAACAAAAGAAAAGTCAGTCCTAAAGCACTCCGCACAAGAGTGACGGATCTCCAGTTTCCACTGCAAAAAAAAAAAAAATTCTGATTGGTCATACGCAGAGAACCCTGTTGCCACCCTCACAGTGTGTCGGGTTGAACGCGTCAGATGTTTCATTCAGGAAGTGCTGTTCTGAGCAGTTATTGAGGTCATTCTCTAACCCTCCAGACAAGGACAACCACATCACTCACAGCTCCAAAAAAATGCAAATGTTGACCTTGGCATGAGCTAATGGTTAGAGGCTCATTTTTCACAGAGGGGCAGTTTGAAATCAACACACAAGTGGTGAAAAACAGCACATAGCCGTGCATGTTCAAACAGGAAATAGTTTTCAGACAGCAATAAAGGAGTTAAGAATGTCTAAGGCTAGCTTAGGAGGACACTTGCCAAACGCTAATGATAGAATGACGGGTAATGACATCACATGAACACACTAGTGAAGATTAATAATTAACAAAACATGATAATGATGAAACAATCCAAGGTCATCAAGAATTGTTTATTGGTGTGACATAGGACCCGGTTAGCTTTATGACCTAATAATGACCGTCGGCGTCCCTGTATGACTCCACATTCTTTATCTCTCCTGCCTTTTTCTATTCTTTTTTGTTTTTCTCAAACACATGGAGAGGGCCGTTACCCAACAACAGGATGAACAAAGTTCAACACAGCTCTGGAGCCGTTGACCAATTCTCACATGATTCTTACTTAGCAAACAGTTATCAGGGAGGGCAAGGCTCAGTCAGAGCAAACACAGGACTGTGTTTGCTGTGGTCACAGAGTTTCTGTGAGGAATGAAGATTTCTGTGAGAGACAGACTTATGTGCTGAATTCCGAATGAAACTGAATTTAAATGTTTGCCTATATGCACTCCTCCTAAGGTTGCCATTACATGGAGTGCTGCTGGCAGAATAAATACCTTAGTTTGATAGAGTGTTCTTCGGTACATGACTCTCAGTAAAGTCTTCTACTTTTCCGTGTAGATAACAATTAAACCCTGGATTAAAAAGAAAAGGGGAAAAAAAGAAATATTCTGGTATCCCTTTTAAAAATTCTACATTCCAGTCAAACGAAACCAAAACAAGTAAATAAAACAGTTACCAATACAAGCAGTCTCCGAGCAACAAATATCACAGTTAAACTGGAATTCAGCCACTGCACACAAGGCATCGTCAACAGAGTTAAACATTTACCCAAGCTTTCATCAAGCTTACTTTCACTGGTTTCTGGCCAACGTGTGAGTTTGTCTAACCCACTGGATGTGAACATTTCTTACTGGACTGAGGAGGTCAAAGGGTTTAACAAAGAAAGCCTTGTTGTATCCTATCAGCCGTTATGCCACGCCCAGAAAGCACCGACAGGGCTAGAGAGTTGCATGAATGGGTGCACTGGTCAGACAGAGCTGACCACGTCAGCACTGGAGGGTGTGTATAGGTGGTGAGTGCTGGAGTGTTGTGGATGTTTGACATGGTTCAGGCAAACCAGAGTTCACCTGGAGTTCAGCCATCAATCTATTATTCATATGACCTACAAGCACCTTAATGTACATTTATGTATAATTGGGGCTGAAATCAATCACATGGAAATGTTTAAGCATGTTCAAGCTCTCTCTCTTGTGCTCTTAGAATGTTTGTTTGTAGAGTTAATTAGTGTTATTTGAGGTGAGGGGGGGAGTGATAATTGTAAAAAATATTTGAGTAAAATAGCGAGACAGCTGAATCTAAACAAAAAGGCATTGAAGTCCAGACTATCTGAGGGGGTGGCAGTTTCACTGACAGTACTGTGGAGGAAAACATGGAGTGAGCATTTAGAAAGCTGTCTTATGCTGAACGGATTCACGAAAACTGAGTTAACCTTCCTAGTCATAGTGCTAAGGTCCCTGACATCTGATTAAAGGAACAGGCCAAATGTTTTTCTTTATTTCTGCAACCCGAACAAAATTCATTTATTTGTGGAGTTATTGTCTACATTTTTAAACTGTTTTCATTTGAAATGCTGCAATGAAAGTAATTCAGACTGAAACTGAATTAAGGAGATTAAATAAAACAGATCTGGTGTTTTGAGTCCCTTTGTGTTGTAGCGCTGCCCACAGACAGAGCCAGCCGTTAAAGCCACAGAGAGAGTGAGAGAGTAAGAGAGAGAGAGAGAGAGTGAAAAGTGGGCCAGTAGTGATGGAGAGACATAACCGCATTAAGGGAAGTCCATAATAAAAATCCCCACCCATTTCACCACAGGCCATGTCAGCAACTGATGATCTCACTGAAACTTCACTTTGTTATCTGTCAAACATGCAAAACCAGCACATTCCCCCTCCCCCTCACAAAACAGACACCACATGCACACACACACACACACACACACACAAACATGCACAGAGTGTTTCAAAGGCTTTCAGCCAGTGCTGGAAGAGCAGAAGAGCAGATAAACAAAAGAGCTGCATGAAAGCATGAGGGAAGTGAAGCTGAGACAGATTCATTTACACATACACACTCACACTCACACTCATGCTCACACACACACGCACACGCACACAAACACACAAGCAGACAGATTGTGAATCAGACTCAGGGTCAGCCTTTTCTCTGTTTCTGCCAGCTCAGCACTCTTTCCTGATTTTGGCTTGCTCTAACATTTTTTTTTCCGGTTTCCAAAGCAGCATGGTTCGGTACATACCTATGGGGTGGATCACTGGCGTGTTTGCTGATTGGTCAGATAAAAGCATGACAGGAAATGGGGAAACTCTGTGTGTGAGAAAAGCAGAGAAAGTATTGGGAAAAAAGAATGAGAGAAAGAGGTGGAGAGAGATGAGTTTTGTTTCTTTTCTCTTTTTTTTCTTATTTTTATAACACCTTTCAAAAGCAGAGGAACTCTGTTACTGGATACTATGTGAAGAATTAAATAAAGCTATCAGCCACCATAGGAACATACAAAGCAGTTTAAAGTTGTAAAAAAAAACCTGTTAAATAAATTACAACAACCAGTTCTGAGTGTTAAGTAAAATGCAGTTTGCTAATTCTGTCATTTTGTAACCTATATTTTCCAGTCTGAATGGAAAGTGAACTTATTCAACTTATTTACAGTGCCAGTTGTAGTACAGTTTTATAAATAGGATGCCAGTATGTACAGAGCACCAGTCACTACTTTTGAATTAATTCAGTGAGCGCTTAAGTTGTCCTATAGTGCCCCAGACTAGGACAAAAAAACCCCTCTCAAAGTTAATTTAACACTGGACAGGGTACACTTGTAATGGCATTGTAGTGGTTTAAAGGCCTTTTCTAAATAAAACATGTTGTTCTGTCCAAATAGCATGCACTCATCATTCAGGCCAGTCTCCTACGATAATGTAATCCCTCTATTTCAGGCCAAGCAGAGCGGGCACCCAGGCTTCTCTCTGTCCAGAGGAATCGGAGCCTGTGAGAGAGAGGGAGAGGCTGATTCACAGCAGATCGGATGACCGGCCAATACAGGACAAATGCGTGTGTGTATGTGTATATGTATGTGTGTGTGTGTGTGTGTGCTTGTGTGGTGGTGGTGGTGGTGGGGGGGGGGGGGGGGGGGGGGGGGGGGGGGGTCAGGGCTCCACTATCCACTTACACTTAGCCAGACACAAAACACTAGGAGAAAGGTGAGTCAGGCTTTTATGTGAGAGATGGGTTAAACAACCAAGCATTGGTAGAAAGGTTAAACTGAAATGCAGAGGAGTTATTAAGCAAATTTCTCTCTAATTTATTGCCCTTTATGAGAAATGAATGCAAGTCATTTAGTCACCTTACAGTCATTTACTTGCCACTGATTTCTGTTTATATGTGTATATATATATATATATATATATATATATATATATATATATATATATATATATATACATATATATATTTAGTTACAGGTATGTTCCTAGTGTAAGAAAAAGGTAGAGAAACTGTATGTTAACCTTTACAAAGCCTCAAAGTTCCATTTAACACCTCCAAATTTGTCTGACTTTATTCTGCATTGAGAAAGAGAGAGAGAGAGAGAGAGAGAGAGAGAGAGTTTGACTCATATTCGTGGAGGCAGTCTGGCACCTCTGAGTAAGCCTCATTCACAGTGTGACAATAGTGCTTGTCATGGCAACAAGGGAATTCCAATAAAGTTTGGAATCTCATAGTGTCTTGCATGACATTCTAGAGCATTCCGTTCACCAGGGTAACCAAGAGTGTGCATGGTTTCTTACAACATGTGTGAGACCTCAGTTAGAGAGTGTTTTTGAACATAAGCAACTTTAAAATAAAGAAAATAGATTCTGAACCACATCAGAAGCAGCAAGAAATTTCCCTTAGAGATACAATATCTCACACCACATCTGTGCCCTCTCTACTGCTGCACACTGCGTATGAAAACACAAGAGAGATGTGAAAAAGAATGGTGGTAGTACACATGCCATATCATGTACAGCATCTCAATGAGGAACTTGTTGTCTCATGTGATGGTGTGAGGAAACAGTTTTTTGAGTGTGAAAGCCAATAAATTTAATGTTGCCTTTGCTGTGTTGGGGAAGCTGTAGCATACGCAACTACCAGTTACTTCGCATAAGAGGAAGTTCATCTACAGGAAAGCAAAGCTTAAGAGAAGATTTGAATTAAGATTTCAGTACCACTGGCACAAGTTTCTATAATATTACCGACTGCAATAAATGTGGTGGAACTACTTCCCCCGACACTGCATATTTGTTAACACACAGTGTAGCAACATACTGAGGTATCATTGAAATATTTCAGAACACAGATGAGTTAGTGCAATTCAGAATGATTGTGTCATCATGAGTAAACCTTAAACGGCCCTTTGGACAAACAACGGAGCAGTCATCATGACCACAGTCACCCTGGTTAGTCTGTCAGCTTTTGAACGTTGGAGAAAATTGGTTGGTTCCCCATCTCTGTGTCCACCTGTCTTTACATAGAGCAGTTTGTGTGTATCCTATGTAGATTGGGTTACACTGCTTTTCATATGAGAAGTCGTTATGGTGGCGATGCCCTCTATGACTGTATGGTTTGACAATATGTTGAAATATTTTTGTTGTTTCAACCCTTCTCCCTGCTACCTCTGTTGCCATGGCTGCCACAGTAGGACAGATGGTGTCACTGAGCTTCATCAGTCTGTGTTAGTGGAGCTCTGAGAGCTGGCTTGGGAAGGACACACTGAGCATGCTCATAGAGGAGGGTTGCCGTGCGATGGCAACATACAGGACTCTCCCATCTGCTGATGAAGCGTGCTGCCCCCCGGCCACTTTCCATTCAGTCTAGTGAGCAGCCAGATCAATTTACATGCCGGCAAAGAGCAAACGGTCATATACACACACCCGCACACACATAAATACACACAACACACACACACGCACACACAATCCCTGTCGGATGTTGTCACGCACACATACCAGGCACTTACCATACCAAATGCACACGCACGCATCCACGCACACACACACACACACACACGCACACAGACACTCATATATATACACATTACACCTGTCATACTGATACATCTACATCTCACGCAGGGGGTGCAGCAAACAGAAAGATCAGAAAGATTTTTATCAAACACTCTTCACGCAATAAATTCCCACAGCATAGTCATTTATACACATAAATTGTCACTCAGTATCATCATGGATACAAACAAACAAAGAAACACACACACACCACAAAGACACAAACACACACTCGGACAGTGAGATGAGGATGAGTCACACAGCGTGACTCATGATTCAAAGAGCATTCCCTCTGACCTGCTGACCTGCCCTGGGGCTCCTAAAGGTGAAGTGCTTCATGTTTTGTTGTCTCCCTGAATAAACAGTAGCAGAAGGACTGAAGCTCTGCAGCGTACGCAGAAACATACAACAGACAAGCTGATGTCAGGAGCGCGATTTTTTCTCTGCGTAAAGAAAAAACACTCACGGAGCCCCAACGACACATTAACATGTTACTTAGTTCTCTCTCTCTCTCTCTCTCTCTCTCTCTCTCTATCTCTCTCTATCTATCTCTCTCTATCTCTCTCTCTCTCTCTCTCACTGCTTCCCTGTCTTTATTCTAACACAGGCCAAAGGCTGAGCCTTCCAGTAAGCATGATAGCATGCATTAGAGACAAGTGTGCCATGGGCACTGTCTGCTGGGTTTTCAAACTATGTGTACACGCCAAGTTGCTATTTCCATCAATTATGCATGTATGCTTCCACTTTCTGTTTGAGCACACAGTTAATGCACCTGGGAAGGCCCGCCTTAGGTTGCGACAAAACTGTGCCATGGCTTGACTGACATGAAAGCTCAAAACAGCTCAAATAATCCCAATAGTGTGACAAAGCACAGAACACAGAGTACTGCAGCATTCTTAGAAGCCCCATTCAATGCTTCAGAACCAAAACTCAAGAAAGGTTTGTGTCATCATTTAAAATACATATTTCTCTTTCAACAACTTTTCTCTTTTAAAAAAATGGAAGTGTTCTTATGTGAAATTCTTAACAGATTTAGATTCTCACAGTTTTGTTTAGCTTTATGAATTATTCATCTGTTTTTTTTCTGTTTGTTCATTGTAATGAGAGCTTTTAATTGCGGTATCACGTCTGTGCCTCCTAATATGGAAATGATATCTCTTAATTAACCGAAGCCTGCCTCTGAAATCCGCTCAGGTCTAATTAGGTATTGTCTGGTATTGGCATGTTCACAACCACACCAGACAAGACATGCGAACATCACATGAGATGCAGCTGAGAAAGAACCAGTGACACTTTAAGATTTAGATCTAATGTTGGCATGCAGTGTTAAAGCTCATCGTGTTGTATGGAGAGAAATGAGTTAGTGAACGTGTTTCTGGCCTTACGAAGAGCTTCATTAGTCCTCCACAGGATGCGGACTTCAAAGCAGCCCTTGGAGCGAAAGCCCTGATGCTGAAGCACCTTGAGCTCACTTGGACAGGGCAGTAGATGTAGACACAGAAACACATTTTTACTTTGTTGTTTTACTTTGTTTGGCTCTGCGTGAGGACAGTGTTTGTGGGTCATGTGCATGTGTGGGTGTGTAGAAGTGGGGGACTTTCTCATGTACAGTTTGTACATCAAACACTTTCACTTTTAAATTTTTTTACTTCTCTCCTCAGTTTCAACATCTGTATGGCTGTGCTCTCTCTCTCTGTCTCTCTCTTTCTCCCTCTCTCTTCATACACACACACACACACACACACACACACACACACACACACACACACACATATATATATATCGGGGTGAAGCCAAAGTCAGAGCAATGCCCTTAGCACTGTTGGACACATTTATCTGCCTGATTTAAAGTGTTCAGTATTAGTCCAGTGGTCCATGCTGTGTCAATGATGGCCTCATATCACCTCCCCTTACACTGAACTGTATCTGACAGCAATGTTTGAAACCACTGCCCTGCCTTTGAACCAGTCTGAAGCCGGCGACATCTGTAGTGGTCACCATTGTTAATGATTTTTTTCAACATGCTCCACCCATTCACATGCCTGTAACTGTATCACTCACACAACATAATTTAGCTTTGTCATTGTTAAATTTTGCTAAATTATTTTAAATTGCTAAAGAATGCTGTTTTTTTCTGTTGTCATATGAACTAACAATTAGTCTAAGTGTCATACAGCTCCGCAGCTTCTATACATCAAATAAAGCCCCAAAGAAGTACAGGATTTTTCAACTGTGTAAGATGTTACATGGCTTCAGTTAAATTCATCTGACACTTTTTGGCTGATCTATGTTAAAAAAAAAAAAGATCCCTTTCAAACACTATTTAAGGTACAATATGTTAAGATTACAATCTTTTCCAGCCTCCGGGCCTAAAACTCTTGCATTGGCAGTGCTAAATGGCTTTGTCTGGGTCAGGGTCACTCACTGGGTGAAGAACAGGCCCCAAAATAACTTCTAAAATCTTTGTTTCTGTGTAAAAATCCCTTGCGTCTGGCGTACAAGACTCGGCCAAGTCATGCGTGAAGTGGTAGCCTAAGGCAGGCTCCCATGAGAGGGTTAAGTGTTCTAGGAAGTGGTCTGTGGGTGGAGAATTCCAAATGCAACGTGGTCCATTGTCCATTTAACTTCAGTGGAAGCTCATGTCAGACTATACGGTTTAGGATTTTTTTTCTATAAGGTACCAATCCCAACAGAATATTCTGTCTTTGAACACTTTAACTGCAAGCTTATCACTTCCAGCTTCCAAAATGGGAAGAGGAGGGGTAAATCTAGGATCGGTCTGAATTATTGTCAGTTATCACGCTATGCTAAGCTTCTGTGATCAGAGCTGTGCTTAGCAGAATGTCAACATTCTTGTTGTTGTTTAGATAAACCTAGTACAAGCCCTTTTGCTTTTTTTGCATCTTTTTCTTACTGTGCCACACTATCTCACATTTTATATTATATGTATGTATATTTATATGTATACATATATATGTATGTATGTGTGTGTGTGTGTGTCTGTGTATATATATATATATTTCCTAATTTACCCTACAGAATAAAGTAGTGCACAGTTGTCTAACCGTCACCCTATCCAAGTTTGACCATGAAGGGAGGAAAGGGAAAGCAGAGGAGAGAGACTAACAGAACTGAGGCTTTCACTGCTTTCAGAGTCATTTGTAATGGCTGGTATTTTTAGGGAGTGATCTTTGTGTTACCCTGCAGAGAGGTTTAATTTGCTGCAGCACGTCAGAGAGCTGTGTGCATACCAACAACGCTAAGAGACTGCCCTAAGTCTGGCAGAGGAATTTCAATTTTTCCACTTCAGAATCCAGACCTTTGCATTTCTCTTACAATGTAACATGCCATTAAAACAAGTGAGAGATGACCATGAAAGCAGAGTGTAGTCATCAATTCAACTTTTATGGCACATAAAGGTAATAAATATATGATTATTGGTTGATATGTAATTTACTTTTTATTCCTTAAAACCGAGAAGAGCGGATATGATTGAGCTTGATTCTGATTAACAATGAGCTTAACTGCTTACCTGTGTATTAGAAGCATATGTACTGAAAGAAAGGACATTTTCAAAGAAAATCCTGCCACACGTGTAACTACAGTGGAATCTAAGGACCTGGTCAACAGTGAAGGTCGAGGATGAGTCACAGAGAGAAAATACAGCTGGTTCTTACTGCAGTAAGAGCGTATTAGGCGAGAGTCAAGATCATCAGGGGCTGAAGCCTCACTCTGAGAGCGACTCTGCGTGTGTGTGTGTGTGTGTGTGTGTGTGTGTGTGTGTGTGTGTGTGTGTTGATGAGCTGAGTGGGGGGGCTGAGTTCAGACAAGTACATGGGGTGAAGGATAGAGAGAGAGAGAGAGAGAGAAATGTGTTCTAGCAGAAACAGAAAGGTCACAGTGTGAGCAGATAGATCAGGGGGCAGCTGGGATCGTTTCCAGAGCACCACAGTCAGCTGATCCTGCAGCTGTGATGGGAACATCAATTTGAGCCTTGTTCCACTTCCCTCCTTCTCTCCTCCTCCCTCTCTCTCTTTTCCTCTCTCTGATGTATGAAAGTGGGGCATTTGTCCGTAACTGCTACATTAAAGCACATGGTTACAGATGCCAGGACCACTCAGTGCCTCTGTTTACATCAGCAAACTCCAGATGACAGCCCCACATTGCACAATCACCAATGGCAACTGTGGTTATACAGAGTCTGGACCGATTTCATCATTTCATTCTTGTTGTTGCTGTTTTTGTTGTTGTTACTGTTGCTTCTGCTGTTGCTACTGCTTCTGTGGTCTTCTTCAATCTCTCTTTCTCTCTCTTTCACTGTCTACTGTCCTTTCAGATTTTCACAAGGTACACAAGCTATCATCACTCCACATTTTGCAGTCTATTTTTATACAATGCTAAAAAAAAACAAAAAACTAGAGCTTTCACTTGATGATCAGCTTTACAGTGATCTGGGATTTTTCCATGATGATCAGTCTGGCGTACTCTAGATTACTGACTGCCATCATTCATTTCGCTCTCACAGCCTCCCTGATTTTGCCTGGCAACAAAACAAGCTCCTCATTGAAACCTTAAATCAATCTGTAGATTGGGTTCAGGAGGGGGCTGCTGAATGCGGATATTGTTTAACACTCTTCTCCAGGGTTGGCTGACTGTGCAGGGTGAGTGAGGTCATTGTTAAGAACAAGACTCAGCCCTTTTCCATACCAAAACATGGTGCATTTCACTGTAGAAAAGACAGACATAATGAAGGGAACAGAGAGTCAAACAGATAATCGGTGGGGAATGGGGTGATAGAAGGATAGATATTTTATTTATGCCAAAGAGGAAGTGAATTGATTGTTCACAGGGATCTGTGGAGAATTGTGTTAAGCTGTTACTTGGAATGGAATTCTCAGCACACAGAGAATTAGAATGAGCCGCTGCAGTTGTTGTTTTGGTGCTTTGGGCTGAAGCGGGGAGTAACGTTCTAGTCCAATCAGGGTAGTGTAATCCTGAATGGCACGTCGGGGATCACTGCCTAATTAGTTTCTATGGCAACCCCACAGGATGCCAGACATTTTCCACTAAGCAAAAATAGCCTTGAGTCTAACCATGATAACGTGATCAGGGCAATTTATCGAAGGCTGAGGAAAAACACAATGATGCTGTGGCTTCAGATTCAGATTTGTAGATTTAAATTAGATACTTATCAATTCTAATGAATAATACAGTGATGATGATGATGATGATGATGATGAGGATGGCAGTTAAATTTTATTTCAGACAATAAGAAGTGTCACAGTAACTTTACATCTGTCTTCAAGTACTGTTATTCTAGTTTCACTACGAGATAAGGGAAGAATAAAGAAGTAGAACTTGATTTTGGTTTAGTGAATTGAAGAGCGATAGTGCTAGACTGCACTTTTAATACTTGCGTATTTCTGGGTTTCTCAGTTTTGTTTTGTTTTTTTTGTTTGTTTTTTTTTAAAGCGACAAGCAGACGTGATAGGAAAAGCCTCCACCCACTTGCTGAGTTGTACCTCAAGAGCAGTCCAAAACACGTTGACGTTGGATGAGATATCTGTGATACTTCGTAGATTATCTCTCCCGCTCTCTCGCTCTCTCTCGCTCTCTCTCTCTCAAACACACACACACACCACACACACAAGCGCGCGCACACACACACACACACACACACACACACTCGTATTCCGCAAAAAAAAAAAAAAAAACCTGATGAAACCATGTGGTGCCCCAGTGTGTTTCACTGTCTGACTCACATTCTCAGGTGGTTTCCCAAGCACACGCTTTATGAGACAATGTCATGCTTCAGTTCACTGAATTCCCCATAAGGGTCATGTTTTATCTGAACTAAACTATACCGATAATCACTCCTACAGACTGCGCAACTTATCTGACTTTAGGTCAATAAGAAAGAAAAAAAAACCTAAAAAATAAAGTGATTACTTTAAATACTCTCAGCATAATGAAGAACCTACTCTTCAATATTTAAAAAACAAAAATTCCATTCCTGTTAAGTGTTAAAGTTATTCAACAGTTCTGGGACAATGTACTATAGTATTAATACAGTCAAGTAGTTATAATTATGGGGTGGTGAGTCTTCATAGTCATAAAAACAAAGTCACAGAGGGCTGATCTAGGGTCCTTCCCTTCTGTCATTATAAGTGTTTTTATTGGATGTAAAGACATAATAAACTGATCCTAAATCAGCACCTTTGCTCTGATAAACGTGATAGATACGGCCCTGGATCTTTAACCTGGACCGAGCTTTAGTAAGAACTTTATGGCATGCCTGGTCAAGGCCACATATGACCAAGAGTAATATCTTTTGTTCTGTTTGTGCTAATCTAATGTCTGTTTACAAAAGTCAATGTGATATGGCCAGATTTTAAGGTTCACTACTCCTTTGCGCCTTCTGGTCAGGACGAACAATCTGCATTGGTATTCCGGACCCTTCCTGAAACAGCTCCCCCACTGTTGGACACAGATCACATCAGTCTCTGTCTTGCCATGGCTTATTTGTTTCCAAGACACATTTAAAGTCGGCTAGGAATCATTGGAGCTTTGTACTATGCCGTGAGATGATTAGCATTCTCAAGCGTGAAAAAAAGGAAAAGAAAAAAACTGAGAGCTGAAGATCAAAGAGTCTCTTTCAATCCGGATTGAGTCTTATATAAATGTATTTTCACCACAAGTAATGGATTTTTTTTTTCTTCCATTTTCCTCGCTGCTTGTGGAACATTCCCTCTCCTTGTACAAACCTTTCAAATCCATCCATCCACCTCTTCCTTCCATCATTCATCCACCTATGTCTGTAACTCAGCTGTTACCCGGCAACGTGTTCCCAGACAATTGCAGATAGCTCAGTTGCCATGGAGACAAAGCACACACTTACCATGTTACCTTTTTTTAGTATTTCATTTAAGGGACAATAACATTGATATGGGACACAGGAGTGGTACAGGGTGCATTTGCAACAACATCAATGGATTAGGGGGTTTATTTCTATTACGGGAATTTGACAAATTAGATTTTACATGATTCATATCTTAAACAATCGAACATCTCTGAGGAAAATGGCCTACAGCTTCCTCCACCATCACTTGTTACTCAACAGAGTCATATGCCTTGTACTTTAGAAAGCCTAATCTTTAACAGTACATCAAAGCATCTCAGTGTTGAGATTAGCAGCCAGTCATCAAGTCAACAGATTCATAGGTGATAACGATAATCAAGTCATTGTTTTGGTATAGATCAGTATAATAACAGACAGTTTACTGCTAGTGTTACTGCCGGGACAGAAGGCACACAGCCAGGAAAAAAACAGTCCACCGCACAAACTAATCCAAAACACCACCAAAACTCTGTCTCATTTGTGGTTAAGTATGTTAAAAAGCCAAAAATACTCTGATCTCTTTCTCCGTCTTTGCATGTCTGGCCTGGACATTCTAGAATGGTTGTCATAGCTACCCGCGCCCCCATCCTTTCCGGGTTCAATCGATGCCATATTGAATGAGACTCAGGCCACTCTGTTTCCAGCCCACGTATTAGCAGCCCTACCTCGAGAACATCAATTATTCAGACCCACAGCCCTGCTCACTCTCTGCAGGGCTGTGTGATTGACGGACGCACTGAGAATCACTACAGCCCAGACTCTTAGAGATATGGGAGATAAAAACCGCACCATTCTCCTTCCCTGGCCACAAAAAAACAGGTGACCTTACAGTACTACTCACCATGAGGCAAACTGAACCTGGGGTCAGAGTGGGGTTTTTATTGCAGGTACACTGGTGAGAAAACAGATACAGTCCAGAATGTCTTAAATAGAAAGCTCATCGTTGTTGACATATGGGCTCATTATAACCCTTATCTCAGCATTTTGACGCTACCTTGGATGGTTTTTCAACATGCTTAGGTTGTTGGGATATATATATATATATATATATATATATATATATATATATATATTTTTTTTTTTTTTTTCCCATCAAAGTTGTTCATTTCCTGTAATGACCCAAGATATGCTCAGTAAAACTGCTGATTTAATGTGCAATTAACAATGCTGGCTGAGTCGACAGTGAATTTCCAAATAAGCGATTTTGTAAATGTCAAATGGTTCAAAAAAAAAAAAAAAAAAAAACGATTTCTTGCCAATGCAGGGATTTCTGAGAGATGTGTAATGTTACTGTTACTCTTCTTGCTCTTTCTCACAGGAGGTGGGATGAAACAATGACTCTTACTGTTGAATCTTTCATAGACAAAATACAAAGCCTGTAAAACTAAAGCAATGATATACTCACTGGATTTCAATATGCAAACATCAAAATCATTGGTAAATATTGATGGATAACAAATTTTGGGTAAATATATAGACTACTTAAATATTGGAGGCAATTATCAAATTGTTCTCGTATGTCAGTGATGGTGAACTCCCATTTAATGCCTAAGCCTTGTTCTGATATGTTTGCTCTAGATTTTTTGGTTTACCTTTCCACTGCCTCCTCTCACAGGACCAAGTGAAGCACTAGACCGTGTGAAGGTCAAACGGTTACGTGTGGGGGTTGGGAGGGTTGAGCATGGTAGAAATTTGGGGTTTTCACGAGGCATAGGTGTGGCTTTGTACAGCAGATAGTATGAAGATCAGAGTCTTCTGTAGCTAAAAGGAAAAGAAAAGCAGAAAATGTGTCAACACAAGTCTTCATGTGAAACCATAGCTACAGGGGTAGACATGCTTTGAAGTAACCTTGCCCCGTCTGCTGTTATAGAACTGTAGCCTGGAGGAATGCCTCGAAGCGAAGTCTGCCGGTGCGTTGGCTCATCTGTCATACATGATTTGCTTAATTAAATTTAAGAGGGCAAGACACATCATAACAATAGTTAAAAAAAAAAAAAAAAAAGCTATCACAGGCTCCAAACTGTTACTAAACGGATGATGTCATCCGTCATCGTTTCAAAGGGAATGACATCATTACCCCTATCTAATGGTCTCCTGTTGTGCTGGGAAACTTCTTACATTATGTCAGCTAACCATTAGCTCAGCAACAGAGGAGACCAATGCTGAGTGGTATAACCTCCAGACATGCTTTCAGCTAGGAAAATATTCATGGCACAGGCAAACTATGCCAGCTTTTAACAGTCACCCTGAAATGTTTCAAATCAAACGGAGCTGGAAAGTTAGCACTAATGTAACAGTCGACGTCAAGGAGCCTTTTTTTTTTTTTTTTGCTGAATGCAACACTAATTTGATTGTTAGCTAGGCAAATGTTCACAGGAATTCAGGGCAAACCCTGGCTAATCTTACAAAAAAAGAAAGAAAAAAAAAGATAGCTCCATTAAATGTTAGTCACTGCTAACCTTTTTCACACCCCATTGCTACAGCAAGGTATCTGTTATTTGGCTGAATACCAAACATGCTTTTTTTCCTGACAGAAGATTAGTTCAAATCTGTATTAGCGCTCGTTTCAAGTCTGTAAGAGGCTTGGCAACATTTGTGTTTATCAGGGAACAGAGAGTGTAGGATTTTGGGTAGGCCCCCATCACCCCCCCACAACCCACACCACCAGCCCCCCACCCACCCCTTTGCACCATCCACCTCCTTTTTTATGTCGACCTTAAATAACCCAGCTTGTAATGACTTGGTAATGAAGTCGCCATCAATTAGGGCACTGATTGAAACACTCACAATCCATGTGTTAAGTAGTTTGCCAAACTTTGACTGTTACTTATGTTTTCATTACAGGTCGAAGCTGATTTACATAGTGTAATTAATCATTTTGTACAGTCTCACAGAATGAGTGCATCCGCTATGTAAATTCCAGAGATTACAGATCAGCCTCAAACCTGCAACTAAATTCATATGTCTTTCTGTTTTAACACAGATCGTGTGTCCTTTACATATAACCATGACAATACTGATAATGGTAATAATGAACAAAACTTTCAGCTTTAGACAATAGTCTCAGATGCAAATATTGCTGTAACTTTACTAAAAATGAGGTTGTGCCATAGTTTTGAAAGTAAACAGAGAGATTGCATCTCATTTAGTAATTTGCGTGTCACCACAAAGTAGTAAAAGTTTCTGAAATACGCTTCTTAGAAAACAGGCACCACAGCTAATGGGCTCACCTTCTTGTTTAGGCCTTATCAGCTTCTATCACCTAATCACAGGAAATAAAATGGAATTGAGTTCCCCCAAAATCTGTCAAGTGTAGAATATGCAATGTGGGGTTGAGGGGACAATTCCCTCTGTTTATGGCCTAAAGGAATGATCCAAACATCAGCACACTAACAATTTGAAGGACTTGTTTTCTTACTTTTGCTTTCCTTGGGGTAAGAACACAGATATGTTTTTGAAGAGACGTCAGTTGTCCTCTGAGTAAAGAAAATGAATTATGGATTCACTTCAAAGGATTGTGATATATAGGTGCCTCTGGGGAGAATTTTATTTTCATTTTTTATTTTTTGTCAGTTTTATAAAAAAAAAAAAAAAAATGCTCCCAAGAGCAGAGAAGTTCTCATACTCTTCTCCTCAGGCCAGCAAGAGACGTTGCGGCATTTTTACAATTTTTAATTACTTTTTATTTGTGTACGTGTGTGTGTGTGTGTGTGTGTGCGTGCGTGTGCGCGTACTTTCATAGCACAGACTGCAGCATTAATCGTACCAGTGCCACCGTTAAAAAAGTGAAACGCAATCATTGATGAAAAACTCATTTGTCTGTTACCTCCTGAGACGGAGAACTTTATATAGTCATCTTGACACAAACAGCTACATAAAGCTGACTTGAGTAGTAAACGCATCTTTAGTTCTCAGAAATATACACATATCTAACGTTCAAAGATACTTACTTTAAAAGGACTCCATAAATGACTGGAAAATACATGCACTGAGCTCTGTCTGTCCGGACGTGACACTCCACTATAAGTAAGACCGATGCAGTGTCAACTCTATACCTCCACTTTCAGTACCTCCTGTGCAGGTTTGCACTGTTAGACTGTGTTTCAACCATTTGTAGTCAAGCTTCTGGAAGTCAGAACAAACACAGTCTACAAACAGAATTGGCCACCTTGCCTTTAACGCAAAATAAGGTAAAGAAGATGTAAGAAATATGACAGTGTAAAATCATAATCTACAGACAGAATATAGAGCAGTTTGCTATGTTGTTTGTGTTATACAGGGTGAAACTAATGACGCTTTGCGGAGTGGTCTGTAAGATGTACGGAGACTGTATTCATGCAATATCACAAGCGTTAGCAGAAGTGCCCAAATGCTTTGGAGGTCAAAGTGTGGGCTGGAAAGCTTGCTTGTCTTTCCATGCGTTTAAAAAATGCAGATACGTTTGAACTGAACTGTGTGCTAACCCACCAGCTCTGAGTATGTGTAGGAGAAAGACAGAGAGAAAGAGAGAGAGAGAGAGAGAGAGAGAGAGAGAGAGAAGAGAGAGAGAGCGAGAGAGAGAGATTCTCATATTTACTCTCATCTCTCATTTTTATCTTAGAGTGGGTGGTTTCTCTCCATCTTCTTGAGGTCAAGACCCTGTGTTACTGAATCATTCCAAGAACAAACATGAAACTGAGAGAAAACCAGTGGAAGGAGGACAGCATATAAACCTAGAGAAGGGAGGGAAGGAGGATTAGTGAGCAAACAGGATTATTACATCATTAAACATCTGATCTCTGCACAACATTCAGCAGGAGTGCTCAAGCCCGGGAGAATGGATCGATTCAGTAGCCCCAGGTTTTCAGTTCTGCCCTCTCCTTTATACACAGGCTCAGGTCTGGGATCAAAAGCATATTTCAGTTATGTTTTCCACATGCATCTCTAGTACGCTCTCATATGATAGAGAAAACCTGTAACTTAACCTGAACTTAGTCAAAATCGTAAAACTTCACAGGGATTGGTCCAAGCTCTGTCTGCCCATGCTGATCGACCCGAAACTTCTGACAGCCTTGCAAGAATGTTTGTAAATTTGGGAGA